>NC_090181.1:935416-1037916 GCF_024679245.1 Pseudorasbora parva
CTGCAGCCCCCCCCCCCCCATTTCTGGAGAGGAAGTCGGCCACAGCCATCTGAGCACCCGGCCTGTGGACCACCTGGAACTTAAAAGGCTGAAGAGCTAGATACCAACGGGTGATCCGCGCGTTGGTATCCTTCATGCGGTGGAGCCACTGGAGAGGAGCGTGGTCCGAACAGAGGGTGAACTCCCGCCCCAGAAGGTAGTAGCGGAGGGTGAGAACGGCCCACCTGATGGCAAGGCACTCTTTTTCGATGGTGCTGTACTTAGCCTCTCTCTTCGAGAGCTTACGGCTAATGTACAGCACCGGCCGCTCTCCCCCCTCCACCTCCTGGGCCAGGACTGCGCCCAGCCCCCTGTCCGACGCGTCAGTCTGCAACAGAAAAGGGAGAGAAAAGTCAGGGGAGTGTAAAAGCGGCCCGCCACATAGAGCAGCCTTAACTCGGGTGAAGGCCTGCTGGCACGGCTCCGTCCATTGGACCGTATCTGGTAGCCCCTTTTTAGTAAGGTCAGTCAGGGGGCTGGTGAGGTCCGAATAATTTGGTATAAACCGTCTATAATATCCCGCCAGCCCCAAGAACTGCCTTACCTCCTTTTTGGTCTTGGGCCTCGGGCAGGTCGCAATTGCGGCGGTCTTATCAATTTGGGGACGCACCTGTCCATGACCCAAGTGGAAGCCCAGATACCTTACCTCCACCCGCCCAATTGCACACTTCTTCGGGTTGGCCGTGAGCCCCGCTCCCCTCAACGACCTCAAGACCGCCCGGACATGTTGCATATGCCGCTGCCAATCGTGACTGTAAATCACGATGTCGTCCAGGTAGGCAGCAGCATATGCGGCATGGGGACGCAAAATCCTGTCCATGAGGCGCTGAAAGGTAGCGGGTGCCCCGAACAAACCGAAGGGAAGCGTGACGAATTGGTGCAATCCGAACGGCGTGGTGAAGGCTGTTTTTTCTTTGGACAATGGAGACAAGGGGATCTGCCAATAGCCCTTCGTTAAGTCCAATGTCGAATAAAATCGAGCCGTGCCCAGCCGATCAAGCAACTCGTCAACCCGCGGCATTGGATACGCGTCGAATTTCGACACTGCGTTCACCTTGCGGTAGTCCACACAGAACCTGACCGAGCCGTCGGTTTTAGGGACCAAAACGATCGGGCTCGCCCAGTCACTGTTGGACTCCTCTATTACTCCCATATCGAGCATTGCCCCTAATTCTTCCTGAACTACTTTTTTTTTGTGTTCAGGTAAACGATACGGCCGGCTGCGAACTACCACGCCCGGCTCGGTCTCGATATGGTGCTGAATTAAGTCGGTACGGCCCGGTAGGGGCGAGAACACGTCGGCGAATTCCGCCTGTAGTTTTGAGAGATCAGTGAGTTGGGACGGTGAGAGGTGATCTCCCCCAGGGGCCAGTGCGACCGATTGTGCTTTGATGCTCGCCTCTGGCCCGAGATCATCCTCTCCCCCGATCACCGTCGCCAACAACACTGATTCGACCTCATTCCATTTCTTCAGGAGATTGAGGTGATATATTTGCCGTGCTCCGTTCCTATCGGACCGTATCACTTCATAATCGAGGTCTCCCACCTGTCGAGCGACCTCAAACGGCCCCTGCCATTTCAACATTAATTTAGAGCTCGATGTTGGGAGTAATACAAGCACTTTCTCTCCCGGTGTGAATTTGCGTAGTCTCGTACCCCTGTTATACGACCGGCTTTGGCGGTCCTGGGCTTGCAACAAATTCTCCCTAGATAGCCGCCCCAAGGTGTGGAGTTTTGTTCGCAAGTCCAGCACATATTGAATTTCGTTTTTGGCCAAAGAAGGCCCCTCCTCCCAAGTTTCTCGTAGGACGTCCAGCACCCCACGGGGCTGTCGTCCGTAGAGAAGCTCGAAGGGGGAAAACCCCGTGGAGGCTTGCGGGACCTCTCGCACCGCGAATAAGAGGGGTTCTAACCACCGATCCCAATTTTTGGCGTCTTCCTGTACGAATTTACGGATCATGGATTTAAGAGTGCGATTAAATCGTTCGACCAAGCCGTCTGTTTGTGGGTGATAGACGCTTGTCCGAATCGATTTGATGCCCAATAACCCGTATAATTCGCTTAACGTGCGTGACATAAACGCCGTGCCTTGATCAGTGAGGATTTCCTTCGGAATCCCCACTCGGGAGATTAAACGAAACAGTGCGTCCGCAACACTCTTCGCCGAGATGTTGCGGAGAGCCACTGCTTCCGGATATCGTGTTGCGTAGTCCACGATAACTAGCGCAAAACGATGTCCGCGTGCGGATCGCTCTAATGGCCCGATGAGGTCCATCGCAATTCTCTCGAAGGGGACCTGCATTAATGGAAGGGGGCGCAATGGCGCTTTTGGGGAGGCCAGGGGATTCACCAACTGACATTCAGGACAAGACGCGCACCACCTGCGCACATTGTCGTGAATGCCTGGCCAAAAAAATCGGGTCATTAAACGATTCAGCGTGGCCGCCTGTCCCAGGTGGCCCGCCATTGGGTTAGAGTGAGCCGCTTGGAAAAGCATTTCCTGGCGGCTCTTTGGTACTAACAACTGGGTTGTATCCACTTTTGTCTGAGCGTCTTGGGTCACTCGATACAACCTATCCTTAATTATGGCAAAATAAGGATACGTGACGGGCAAGGCGGGTTGAAGGGACTGACCGTCGATCGTGCGGACCTGGTGGAAAGCATGTTTGAGGGTATCGTCTTGAGACTGCTCCAGAGGGAAGTCATCGCGGTCCGAGAGAATCAGTCTCTCGACCCCGCTCGGTTCCTCTGAAGCAGTTCCCGAGGGTCCCGTATCAGTCTCCCCAACCTGCACTCGCACCGCCCCGTTCCTAGCCTTGTTCCCCCAAGCGGCATCCGCGCATATCGACCCCAATAACGCCGGAAAGGCGGGCCAATTTGTCCCCAGAATTAGCGGATGCCGGAGGTGGGGACTAACCGCCACCTCAACACTATGATTTTCTCCCCTAAACTGTATCGTGACTGGGACAACCGGATATTCCACCACATCCCCGTGCACACACCGCACCTTAACCATGCGGCTTGTATCCAATGCCCCAGGCTGCATCAGGCTTTGATGGATCGAGGTTTGGTTACAGCCTGAATCCACCAAGGCCTGATATGTACCCCCCTTGATACTCACAGGAACTTGGTACTCTCCTGCTTGATCAGGGGTGGCCCGCTGAACGTCCGGGACCCGGATCATTGTCCCGATGTCCATCATTGGACATTGGTCCACAAAATGGTCCGGGTCGCCGCACCGCCAGCAGGCCAGCCCAGGCCTGCCCGCCGCCCCTGCGGCGGGGAGTGGGTTGGAATATGAGCGCGGAGGGGGGGTGGAACCGGAACCGTTATCCCCGCCCGACCCCAGCAGCCCCGCCCCCCTGGGCGGGGCCCTCGAACTCCCGTACTGCCCTGGGCCCATTCCCCCCCGACCTCTGGGGGGAATGCGAGGGGGCCCTGGAGGGCGGGACCTAGGGAGAGGGACAGGGTGAGAAGGAGAGACAGAGGGGGGAGAGAGAGAGGGAGAGGTTAGTCGGGGTTCGCCGACCCCTGGGCACGCCACCAGATGGTCCTCCGCCAGGTTGATGGCCGTCGTCAGCGACGTGGGCCGGTGGCACTGGACCCACTCGGCGGTCTTCTTGGGTAGCCGAGCGATGAACTGCTCCAGTACCACCAGATCGACGATGTGGTCCACGTCGCTTCCACCGGCCAATAGCCATTTGCGGCAGGCGTCCCGGAGCTGGTGGGCCATCGCGAAGGGCCGGCCGGTCTCCCCCCACTCCAGCGAGCGGAAACGCTGACGGTGCTGTTCGGGGGTCCGACCGACCCGCTGGATGATGGCCCTCTTCAGATCTTCGTAATCCAGGAGGTTCGCCACCGGCAGTTGTTGGGCGGCCGCCTGGGCTTCTCCGGTGAGCAGTGGAATAAGGCGCACCGGCCACTGTGCCCGGGGCCACCCGCAGGCCTCCGCCGCTTTTTGAAACAGGTCAATGAAGGCCTCGGGATCGTCCTGTGGCCCCATCTTGTGTAGGGGCACGTGGACCGGTGCGCTGGCGAGCCCGGCGGCTTCGGTGCGAACCTCCCGGTCTATCCAGCTCCGGAACCTCTCGCGGTCCTCTTGCTGGCCGCGGACGATGGCCTCGAATCGGCGCTCCTGGTCCGCCCGCAGCTCCAGCATGGACTGATGTTGTTCCTGGTGGAGGGCCGCGAGAGAGGTGATAATGTCCGCAAACGGCGTGGCGGAGGGCGTTGGAGTAGTCATGGCGGCGGCGCGGTCCTACTTCCTCCCGGGTTTTCGGCACCACTGTAGCAAAGTTCGATATAAGGAGGAAGGAAGAGGACAAGGGGTCGGCTGGACGGTTGATGCTTGCTCTTTATTTTCTCAATAAACTTGTCAGCACACACACATTCAAGTGTGGAATCTCATAACACGATCTCTCGATCACTTCCGGGTCGGCACTTCCGGGTTCCGGTACTCAGTCTCTGTACATGGGGGTTCGCATCAACCGTCCGGGTTCTCTCTCTCCTCGATCTCCGGTTCCACTGCTGTTTTATCCCCTCTCCGCGCTCATTACTAGAACAAGAGACAGGTGTTATTAATCTGCTTCCAACCCACTCACGTACCGCTTGTCCCGCGGCTCTCTCTCCCGCTGCAGACCTCGCTGAACCACGCCCCCCTTGCCACAATGGTTTCTCCATCATTGCTATCATCTAGAGCTGCTGGAGTGCCTCGGGGCTCAGTGCTGGGACCACTCCTCTTCTCCATCTCCATCTCATCACTAGATCTGACCTTCAGAAACATGGTTTCTCCATCACTGGTATCATCTAGAGCTGCTGGAGTGCCTCAGGGCTCAGTGCTGGGACCGCTTCTCTTCTCCATCTCATCACTAGATCTGTCCTTCAGAAACATGGTTTCTCCATCACTGCTATCATCTAGAGCTGCTGGAGTGCCTCAGGTCTCAGTGCTGGGACCGCTTCTCTTCTCCATCTCCATCTCATCACTAGATCTGTCCTTCAGAAACATGGTTTCTCCATCACTGCTATCATCTAGAGCTGCTGGAGTGCCTCAGGGCTCAGTGGTGGGATCGCTTCTCTTCTTCATCTCATCACTAGATCTGTCCTTCAGAAACATGGTTTCTCCATCACTGCTATCATCTAGAGCTGCTGGAGTGCCTCAGGGCTCAGTGCTGGGTCCGCTTCTCTTCTCCATCTACATCTCATCACTAGATCTGTCCTTCAGAAACATGGTTTCTCCATCACTGTTATCATCTAGAGCTGCTGGAGTGCCTCAGGGCTCAGTGCTGGGGCCGCTTCTCTTCTCCATCTCATCACTAGATCTGTCCTTCAGAAACATGGTTTCTCCATCACTGGTATCATCTAGAGCTACTGGAGTGCCTCAGGTCTCAGTGCTGGGACCGCTTCTCTTCTCCATCTACATCTCATCACTAGATCTGTCCTTTAGAAACATGGTTTCTCCATCACTGCTATCATCTAGAGCTACTGGAGTGCCTCAGGGCTCAGTGGTGGGACCGCTTCTCTTCTCCATCTCCATCTCATCACTAGATCTGTCCTTTAGAAACATGGTTTCTCCATCACTGCTATCATCTAGAGCTGCTGGAGTGCCTCAGGTCTCAGTGCTGGGACCGCTTCTCTTCTCCATCTACATCTCATCACTAGATCTGTCCTTTAGAAACATGGTTTCTCCATCACTGCTATCATCTAGAGCTACTGGAGTGCCTCAGGGCTCAGTGGTGGGACCGCTTCTCTTCTCCATCTCCATCTCATCACTAGATCTGTCCTTCAGAAACATGGTTTCTCCATCACTGCTATCATCTAGAGCTGCTGGAGTGCCTCAGGTCTCAGTGCTGGGTCCGCTTCTCTTCTCCATCTACATCTCATCACTAGATCTGTCCTTCAGAAACATGGTTTCTCCATCACTGCTATCATCTAGAGCTACTGGAGTGCCTCAGGGCTCAGTGGTGGGACCGCTTCTCTTCTCCATCTCCATCTCATCACTAGATCTGTCCTTTAGAAACATGGTTTCTCCATCACTGCTATCATCTAGAGCTGCTGGAGTGCCTCAGGTCTCAGTGCTGGGACCGCTTCTCTTCTCCATCTACATCTCATCACTAGATCTGTCCTTTAGAAACATGGTTTCTCCATCACTGCTATCATCTAGAGCTACTGGAGTGCCTCAGGGCTCAGTGGTGGGACCGCTTCTCTTCTCCATCTCCATCTCATCACTAGATCTGTCCTTCAGAAACATGGTTTCTCCATCACTGCTATCATCTAGAGCTGCTGGAGTGCCTCAGGTCTCAGTGCTGGGTCCGCTTCTCTTCTCCATCTACATCTCATCACTAGATCTGTCCTTCAGAAACATGGTTTCTCCATCACTGCTATCATCTAGAGCAGTGGTCGCTACCCTTTCACTTATCACTTTCCTGGTAGCTACCGACAAGTAACCTAAAAATAAGTAACAACACATTATCAATGCTCGAAATTGCTCCATATGCTCCCAAAATATATTCTCTGCAACCTCCAAATTTTTCTCCGAACAAATTCGATCAGCCATAAATCGGAAACAGCCGATTCTCTCCCCAAAACACCAGATAGAGTGTCCGACCCATTCCAGATGAAACTGAACAAATGTAAATGCATCTGGTTGTTGAAACCACATATGCAAATTTTACTCCTCCCAACAATGCTAATAAATAAATGAATGTGTGAGAGCGTGTTATGGACTGTATGTCATGTTATAATTATGACCGCATTACTGAATTACTTTTGGGGTACCCAAAGAAACACTTCTTTTCCATAAGCACCACCTACTGTCAGAAAGTGAATTTGCATTTTTATTCAGTCCATTTCCATATTTTATTAATTCTGTTTCTGTGCTGGTGTGTCTTATGTAACAATTTCACAAAGCTAAAGTCATTGAAATTATGCAATCTAATTTAAATCAAAAGCATCTGCTCATGCTACATGGGTGTATCTTTGTTTGGATTGTGATTAAAATGCAGTGGTTGCCTCTCATTTCAAATGGCCACATTTTTCAAGGCCAGTTTGGCCTGTTATAGAGCAAATAAACAACTAAAACAGTTTTGCTTCAACAAAGAAAATCAGCAGCTAGTATGGGAAATAGCCAATTTGCTTGTAACCCTACCAAAAAAAAAACAAAACAAAAAACAAAAAAAACAAAAAACAACAACACCGAAAAAACTGATTCGGCCAAGAAAAATCTATAGGTAGATCTTGCCTTTCATCAAGGCAGAGGTCATTTATCTTTGGCTTGAAAAGGTTGGTGACCACTGACCTCAGGGCTCAAGGCTAGATTATTGTAATGCTCTACTGGGTGGTTGCCCTGCTCGCTTAATAAACAAACTCCAGCTGGTCCGTGATAGATAGATAGATAGATAGATAGATAGATAGATAGATAGATAGATAGATAGATAGATAGATAGATAGATAGATAGATAGATAGATAGATAGATAGATAGATAGATAGATAGATAGATAGATAGATAGATAGATAGATAGATAGATAGATAGATAGATTATTGTAATGCTCTACTGGGTGGTTGCCCTGCTCGCGTAATAAACAAACTCCAGCTGGTCCAAACCGCAGCAGCTCGAGTTCTTCTAGAACCAGGAAGTATGATCATATTAGTCCAGTTCTGTCAACACTGCACTGGCTCCCTATTAAACATCGCAGACATTTTAAAATCCTGCTTATTACTCAAAGCACTAAATAGTTTAGCTCCAGTACTTAAGCGAGCTTTTAACACATTATACTCCATCACGTCTATTGCGGTCTCTAAACTCTGGCCAGTTGATCATACCTAGAATATCTAAATCAACTGCAGGCGGTCGATCATTTTCCTATTTAGCTCCTAAACTCTGGAACAGTCTTCCTAGCATTTTTCGGGAAGCACACACAGTCTGTCAGTTTAAATCTAGACTTAAAACACATCTCTTTACTATGGCATACACACAGAACATTATCAATTTCTATTATTCAAAGAGAACTGGCACCCCGACTGAGCCTGGTTCCTCCCAAGTTTTTTTCCCTCCATTCTGTCCCTGAAGGAGTTCTGGTTCACTGCAAAAATGCTCTTCTTACTCAGTATTTTTGTCTTGTTTCTAGTCCAAACATCTAAAAATTATTAAAACAAGAAGTATTTACTAGACAAGCAAAAGTAATTGTCTTGTTTTGGGGAAAAATAACTCAAAATGAAGAGAGTTTTTGCTTAAAATAAGATAAATAATCTGCCAATGGGGTGAGGAGAATAATCTTGTTTTCTGTTTGAATTAAGATTATTTTTCTCACCCCATTGGCAGATTATTTATCTTATTTTAAGCAAAAACTCTCTTCATTTTGAGTTATTTTTCCCAAAACAAGACAACTACTTTTGCTTGTCTAGTAAATACTTCTTGTTTTAATAATTTTTAGATGTTTGGACTAGAAACAAGACAAAAATACTGAGGAAGAAGAGCATTTTTAGCAGTGTTCCTCCACCGTCGCCTTTGGCTTTCTTAGTTGGGGACACTTAAATTTAAACTATATTACCGATCGTTTAAAAAATAATAAAAAATTAGCTGGAAAACATCACCGTTTTCTCCAGAGTGGCTGTCGAAGCAGCCGAATCAAACTCTGTTTTATTATCTTCCTGTTAACACCGTGAAGCTGCTTTAAAACAATTGGACTTGTAAAAGCGCTGTATAAATAAAGGTGACTTGATTTGATTTGATTTGACTAAATTTGGACAAAAGCGTCTGCTGAATGATTAAATGTAAATACAAGAATACATACTGATTGATATAGAACAAAATTCTCTGAGTTACTGAAGACATTTAAGGTCACTTTACACTTCCTCAAAACCATTTTATATCAAGAATAAATACAAATAATAATAAAAAAGGGAAACAAAATCACACACACACACACACACACACACACACGCACACACACACACGCACGCACACGCATGCACGCATGCACGCACACACACACACACACACACACACACACACACACACACACACACACACACACACACACACACACACACACACACACACACACACACACACACACACACACACACACACAGGTATAGACTGCCAAACGTTTGTAAGTCTCCAGGTGAATTCCAGCTGAATGACATAATGGAATAAATGTTCACAGACTCAGTGATTGTGAAACACACTCTCAGCGGACAGCAGCAGAAACGCTGTTTTACACACACATCTCAACATTAAAATGAGGAGGAGACGCATCCGAATGGGAGCAGAAGCTCACATCCTTTCTCTCTCTCTCTCTCACACACACACACACACACACACACACACACACACACACACACACACACACACACACACACACACACACACACACACACACACACACACACACACACACACACGCAGCTAAATTTTTTCCATATTTGATGAGAAAGTGTCTATAAATCAGGGTTGTTATTATTATAGTTAACTAAAACCATAATAATGTTTTCTTGAATTAAAATAAACATTAACTGAAAATAACTTATTTAACATTAACTTATTTTCTTTATATTTATTCTTTATATAGTTGCCAAAGTTTTCAAGTTTTTCATTTAGTTCAACCTAATGTTCTAAAATAATTCAACAAACAAAAAAAAGACACATTTTAATTATTGTTTTTAAATACATAACTCAATTACTAAAACATTATCTAAAATTTAAATGATAACAGAAAATATATTTTAAAAAATGTAATTCAAAATATGAACTATAACAGTATCTCAAATGACGTGAGCGTCTGAAGCTGCAGAATCACAAACACGTGCTTCCCATTTACAGGATGCTGTAATGTGCACGGGAAAAATCCTAATTATGTCATTTACAAGAGACAGAATTAAATACGTTAATGTTTTTACGGCATTTTTATAGAATTAATTGCACAAAATGAATACTTTAAATTGACAGTCATTATATATAAACAATGGAAAATCCCAGTGTTTCCAAACATGTGCTTCATTATCTATCAATGAGGTTATTTCTTATGCAACATTTCTACACACACACACACACACACACACACACACACACACACACACACACACACACACACACACACACACACACACACACACACACACACACACACACACACACCCTTCAACAAGAGGCAGAATAATGCTTTTGCTTGAGTGATATTGTGCATGATCTTCTTTATATTCCAAATCTGTTTCAGATGTATTCCTCCCAAAGCACTGCGGTAAACTAGTCAAGAAGTCTTTAATAAATCAGCCAATTACATAATCATGGTCAGCTCTGATATTAATGTCATGTCAGAATAATTGTCAGCATGTGTTTTTCCACAGCTAATTAAAGCCATGAATTATTTGGTTTATATCATACCATTATCATTTTGAGAACATTATTAAAGACCAACTTTGAATGAGCGTTCTATTAGTGTTACTGGAAGAACTTTTGTTCATAACGCTGTGAGAAAGCCCACACACTCGAGTTGAACAGCGCTGTAACATCATGTGGGATTGCGGGACAAACCTCAGCTTGTTCCTGTGGCTGAGAACAGCTCTAGAGGATTCCTGTCATTCCGAATTGGTGACAAGTCCAAGTTCCAGTTTCAGATTTCTGTCTGCTCATGTAATCGATTGTTCTCTGCAGCCTGCTCCTCCATCACACTGAGTCAGGAGTTCGGCGGGCGGATGTGTCCTTATAAGCACATAAAAGCTCCGGAAACTTCCCAATCCACAGCGAGCAGCTCTAGACTGTCCAGAACGCAAACATCCACACAATCCAGCGAGTCGTTTCATTCACTGCACTTATGGGGCCAAACCAACTGTGATCATCTCAGAGGTTTCAGATATAAACGTGCCCTTGATAGAGACACTGAAGCCGCTTCCCACTGCATTAATGATACCGAAGATCGGCAGAAACACTTCAACTCGTTTAAAATGCTTCTTTTCTGCATTTCTCTCTGCGTTTGTCATTGTGCACTATGAATATTGTTGCAATGGAAACACAATGTATTTCGGCCACCATACCTGTAGCTGCCGATATCTGTCTGATCGTCCCCTATCCCCTACATAGAGCACTGTCTGATCGTCCCCTATCCCCTATATAGAGCACTGTCTGATCGTTCTCTATCCCCTACATAGAGCACTGTCTGATCGTCCCCTATCCCCTATATAGAGCACTGTCTGATCGTTCCCTATCCCCTATATAGAGCACTGTCTGATCGTTCCCTATCCCCTATATAGAGCACTGTCTGATCGTTCTCTATCCCCTATATAGAGCACTGTCTGATCGTTCTCTATCCCCTATATAGAGCACTGTCTGATCGTTCTCTATCCCCTATATAGAGCACTGTCTGATCGTTCCCTATCCCCTATATAGAGCACTGTCTGATCGTTCCCTATCCCCTATATAGAGCACTGTCTGATCGTTCCCTATCCCCTATATAGAGCACTGTCTGATCGTTCTCTATCCCCTATATAGAGCACTGTCTGATCGTTCTCTATCCCCTATATAGAGCACTGTCTGATCCTTCCCTATCCCCTATATAGAGCACTGTCTGATCCTTCCCTATCCCCTATATAGAGCACTGTCTGATCGTTCCCTATCCCCTATATAGAGCACTGTCTGATAGTTCTCTATCCCCTATATACAGCACTGTCTGATTGTTCTCTATCCCCTATATAGAGCACTGTCTGATCCTTCCCTATCCCCTATATACAGCACTGTCTGATCGTTCCCTATCCCCTATATAGAGCACTGTCTGATCGTTCCCTATCCCCTATATAGAGCACTGTCTGATCGTTCCCTATCCCCTATATACAGCACTGTCTGATTGTTCTCTATCCCCTATATAGAGCACTGTCTGATCGTTCCCTATCCCCTATATAGAGCACTGTCTGATCGTTCCCTATCCCCTATATAGAGCACTGTCTGATCGTTCCCTATCCCCTATATAGAGCACTGTCTGATTGTTCCCTATCCCCTATATAGAGCACTGTCTGATCGTTCCCTATCCCCTATATAGTGCACTGTCTGATAGTTCTCTATCCCCTATATAGAGCACTGTCTGATCGTTCCCTATCCCCTATATAGAGCACTGTCTGATCGTTCCCTATCCCCTATATACAGCACTGTCTGATTGTTCTCTATCCCCTATATAGAGCACTGTCTGATCGTTCCCTATCCCCTATATAGAGCACTGTCTGATCGTTCCCTATCCCCTATATAGAGCACTGTCTGATCGTTCCCTATCCCCTATATAGAGCACTGTCTGATTGTTCCCTATCCCCTATATAGAGCACTGTCTGATCGTTCTCTATCCCCTATATACAGCACTGTCTGATCCTTCCCTATCCCCTATATAGAGCACTGTCTGATCGTTCCCTATCCCCTATATAGAGCACTGTCTGACCGTTCCCTATCCCCTATATAGAGCACTGTCTGATCGTTCTCTATCCCCTATATAGAGCACTGTCTGATCGTTCTCTATCCCCTATATACAGCACTGTCTGATCGTTCCCTATCCCCTATATAGTGCACTGTCTGATCGTTCCCTATCCCCTATATAGAGCACTGTCTGATCGTTCCCTATCCCCTATATAGAGCACTGTCTGATCGTTCCCTATCCCCTATATAGTGCACTGTCTGATCGTTCCCCATCCCCTATATAGACCACTGTCTGATCGTTCCCTATCCCCTATAGAGAGCACTGTCTGATCGTCCCCTATCCCCTATAGAGAGCACTGTCTGATCGTTCTCTATCCCCTATAGAGAGCACTGTCTGATCGTCCCCTATCCCCTATAGAGAGCACTGTCTGATCGTTCCCTATCCCCTATAGAGAGCACTGTCTGATCGTCCCCTATCCCCTATATAGAGCACTGTCTGATCGTCCCCTATCTCCTATATAGTGCACTGTCTGATCGTTCCCTATCCCCTAAATAGAGCACTGTCTGATCGTCCCCTATCCCCTATAGAGAGCACTGTCTGATCGTTCCCTATCCCCTATATAGAGCACTGTCTGATCGTCCCCTATCCCCTATATAGAGCACTGTCTGATCGTCCCCTATCCCCTATAGAGAGCACTGTCTGATCGTTCCCTATCCCCTATAGAGAGCACTGTCTGATCGTTCCCTATCCCCTATATAGAGCACTGTCTGATCGTCCCCTATCCCCTATATAGTGCACTGTCTGATCGTTCCCTATCCCCTATATAGAGCACTGTCTGATCGTCCCCTATCCCCTATAGAGAGCACTGTCTGATCGTTCCCTATCCCCTATAGAGAGCACTGTCTGATCGTCCCCTATCCCCTATAGAGAGCACTGTCTGATCGTCCCCTATCCCCTATATAGTGCACTGTCAGATCGTCCCCTATCCCCTATATAGAGCACTGTCTGATCGTTCCCTATCCCCTATATAGAGCACTGTCTGATCGTTCTCTATCCCCTATATAGAGCACTGTCTGATCGTTCCCTATCCCCTATATAGAGCACTGTCTGATCGTTCCCTATCCCCTATATAGAGCACTGTCTGATCGTTCCCTATCCCCTATATAGTGCACTGTCTGATCTTTCTCTATCCCCTATATAGAGCACTGTCTGATCGTTCCCTATCCCCTATATAGTGCACTGTCTGATCGTTCTCTATCCCCTATATAGAGCACTGTCTGACCGTTCCCTATCCCCTATATAGAGCACTGTCTGATCGTTCCCTATCCCCTATATAGAGCACTGTCTGATCGTTCTCTATCCCCTATATAGAGCACTGTCTGATCGTTCCCTATCCCCTATATAGAGCACTGTCTGATCGTTCCCTATCCCCTATATAGAGCACTGTCTGATCGTTCCCTATCCCCTATATAGTGCACTGTCTGATCTTTCTCTATCCCCTATATAGAGCACTGTCTGATCGTTCCCTATCCCCTATATAGTGCACTGTCTGATCGTTCTCTATCCCCTATATAGAGAACTGTCTGATCGTTCCCTATCCCCTATATAGTGCACTGTCTGATCTTTCTCTATCCCCTATATAGAGCACTGTCTGATCGTTCCCTATCCCCTATATAGTGCACTGTCTGATCGTTCTCTATCCCCTATATAGAGCACTGTCTGATCGTTCCCTATCCCCTATATAGTGCACTGTCTGATCGTTCCCTATCCCCTATATAGAGCACTGTCTGATCGTTCCCTATCCCCTATATAGTGCACTGTCTGATCGTTCTCTATCCCCTATATAGAGCACTGTCTGATCGTTCCCTATCCCCTAAACAATCTTTAAATTGTCTTTTGCTAATTTTGTAATGAAACTAAACTAATTTTAGGACATGAACTGCTTGTGAGTCACACTGAAGTCAAGCTGGTGAAAAACAGCTCAAATAATCCCTCGTTTCACCCTGAGATCATGATATTGAGGAAAGGCCTTATAAAACATGCATGGACACATTTGGAGGAGCGTCGATAAGCAAACACTTGTGCAACAGCACATCTGTCACCATGGAAACGGCACAACACCAGCACAACAAGCGCTGGTCTACCCTAAATGTCCTCCAAATATTCGAGTGTTTCATGTGTTTTCCATCTTCATTGAGCGACAGTGGCTGTTGCGCGGCGCAGGTTTACTGATAAAGCCGCCCGGAGACAGAAACACTGGGAGTGAATGTGACTCACCGCATCAGCAGCTGCTTCAGCTCACTGGCCCTAATCTCCCAGAATTCCTCCACTCTGACACCACAGCTTCCGGCTCGGCCTTTCATGGGCACGCCAGCGAGCGGAAGCAGATTTAAGAGTTGTGAAGAATGCCAATCTGCCGCTGAGTATGAGCGTTTGAGGGGTTTATCGTCAGCTGAACACAATGCAGTGCTTTCACACAGTTCTGAGATTCATCATGATTTGAAAAGAGCTTCTCTACACAGGTGCATGTATGCAATCACACACACGCTTGAAATCACCCTCTCAGGTAAATTGTTCAAGCTCATGCAAAAATAATTCAGTTCAGAAATATTAAGACATTATTTTTCTTTTATGCATGAATTCAACTGTTCAAAGGACAGATAATCCCAGTCTTGCATCTATATATATATATACAAACACAGGGTCATGGGCGGCCAAGGCTCATTGATGCACGTGGGGAGCGAAGGCTGGCCCGTGGGGTCCGATCAAACAGACGAGCTACTGGAGCTCAAACTGCTCCAGAAGTTAATGCTGGTTCTGATAGAAAGCTGTCAGAATACACAGAGCAGCTCAGTTTGAGGCGTATGGACCAGTCAGGGTGACCTCTGACCCCTGACCCCGCCGAAAGCACCAACATTGGCACGTGAGCATCAGAACTGGACCACGGAGCAATGGAAGAAGGTGGCCTGGTCTGAGGAATCACGTGTTCTTCTACATCACGTGGATGGCCGGGTGTGTGTGTGTGTGTGTGGCTTACCTGGGGAACACATGGCCCCAGGATGCACTATGGGAAGAAGGCGAGCCGGCGGAGGCAGTGTGATGCTTTGGCCAATGTTCTGCTGGGAAACCTTGGGTCCTCCATCCATGTGGATGTTACTTTGACACGCTCCACCTACCTAAGCATTGCTGAGACCATGTTCAGCCTTTCATGGAAACGGTATTCTGGTGGCTGTGGCTCTTCCAGCAGGATAATGCTCCTGACACAAAGCACAAATGCTTCAGGAATGGTTTGAGGAGCACAACAACCAGTTTGAGGCGTCGACTCGGCCTCCAGATTCCCCAGATCTCAATCCAATCGAGCATCTGTGGGATGAGCTGAACAAACAAGTCCGATCCACCTCGCAACTTACAGGACTTAAAGGATCTGCTGCTAACATCTTGGTACCAGATACCACAGCACACCTTCAGGGGTCAGTGAAGTCCATGCATCAAAAGATGGTACTAAAATACAGTATATATCATATATAAATAATTGGAGTAGAAACATAATAATATAAATAAACGAATGAAAGGAGGCAGTGCTGAAGTTACTCTATGAGGATCTGGAGCGGTTTGAGTCGTGAACAGAACAGGAACGGATGCGGATGGGTGTTGTGACCTCTGACCTCTAAACTCCTTCGAAGCGTGACCAGATTACTGAACACACTCATATACTTTATGCAGCTGTTTCATCTTTTTACTCACTGAAGATCTTCAAACGCAGACAGCTAGCTTGTCACACCTGAGCCGTGAGCAGACACTCGTCTCCAGAGGAAGAGTGTAATCTCAGTGTGTGTTGTTTCTGTGCGGTGAACATCACATGTTCTGGAGAGCGTTTGTTTCATCCCAATCTCTGCGTGACTCACAGGAAACCAGCGCTGATAAACGCCAGACATCCAGATGGGAACAGAACCTCTGCAGAGACTCTCGGACAGGGTTATTATTGACATCAAATAAAACTAAACACATATTTGTTACTTGAAATCAAATAAATGTTAAATTAAAATCAAATCAAATATACAAAAACTAAAACTAGTTTTATTTCAGCTAGTTGCCAAGGCAGCATTTTTTTTTACTTTAGGTATAAAAACAACTAAACTGACAAAAAATTCAAACTAAAACATTACAATGGAAAATATAAAAAGATATAGCATAGTTATAGCATGTCAATAAAAAATATATAGATATTACAAAATAATAATATTTAAAAACAACAAAATTACAAACAAAAAACTAAAATGAAATAAAATATTAATAAGAACTGTAATAGTATATCAATGAAAAATATATAGACGTTAAAAATAATAAAAACATAAAAACACAAAAAAATCTAAAAATAAATGTAAATATAAAACATTTAAATATTAATAGAAACGATATAAGTATATAATATAGTATATCAATGATACTAAAACAACACTACACTTTATCCACATCTGAAACCATCAAGCTTACATCACCCACCGACCCACCGACCCACCCACCCAACCTAACCAACCAACCAACCACCCACCCACCCAACCAACCAACCAACCAACCAACCAACCAACCAACCAACCAACCAACCAACCAACCACCCAACCAACCAACCAACCAACCAACCAACACCCTAACCAACCAACCAACCAACCAACACCCTAACCAACCAACCAACCAACCAACCAACCAACCAACCAACCAACCAACCAACCACCCAACCAACCAACCAACCAACACCCTAACCAACCAACCAACCAACCAACCAACCAACCAACCAACCAACCAACCAACCAACACCCTAACCAACCAACCAACCAACCAACCAACCACCCACCCAACCAACCAACCAACCAACCAACCAACCAACCAACCAACCAACCAACCAACCAACCAACCAACCAACCAACCACCCAACCAACCACCCAACCAACCAACCAACCAACACCCTAACCAACCAACCAACCAACCAACCAACCAACCAACCAACCAACCAACCAACCAACCAACCAACCAGCCAACCATCCAACCAACCAACCAACCAACCAACCAACCAACCAACCAACCAACCACCCAACCAACCACCTAACCAAACAACCAACCAACCACCCAACCACCCACCCACCCACCAAACCAACCAACCAACCAACCAACCAACCAACCAACCAACCACCCACCCACCCACCCACCCAACCAACCAACCACCTAACCAACCAACCAACCAACCAACCAACCAACCAACCAACCAGGGAAGGAAATTAACTTTTTTGTCCACCGGCCACTGTGGATTTCAAAATCTACCAGCCACTCAATGTTTTTACCAGCCACTTTCTTGTTTTTAACCGACAATGTGTAACTGCATGTGAAAAATTAATACTACAAGCTCTACAATACTTAAGCTGTTTATTTAATCTCAAGTCTCAATGAAATGCTGTCATTTTCTCTTATTCTTTCTTATACACACAAAAACCATGAACTGATATACATTTCATTCAATGAGTAGGGCTCTGTGCTCTGTGCGCTCCTGGATGTGGCGTTTGGATGATTCGTGGTCTTTTATGGCTTCCAGTTTTAGGTTTTTAGTCCCAACAATGAAACTATTAGTTTTGGCATCTCCTGAAGCGTGTTGACGACACACCGAGCAGAACATTGTCAGTAGGGATGGACTGAAATAAAAATTCTTGGCCGAAACAAAAGACTAAAAACAAATGATGCCAATTATTAGTACCATTGCATTTATGGCTAATGCTGTGACTGTGTAACTTTACTAAAAATCAAGGTATTGGAATTGCATTCATTCATATTAAAGTTTCAAATAATAAATCAATTACAAATTATGCAAATATTTATTTAGCACATTGCAACAATCCACAGTATAAAATACAATTCAAACTAAAATTTTTAACTTGACCTCACTGATGTGTGCATTAATTAATAATGTAAAGGCCTACTGGCCTGCAGAAAGGAACAGACATTTAATAAAGTAATCAAATGTAAAATAACTGCATATTTAACTGTTTAAATGAAAGATTAATCCTTATTAAACTTACAAAAGATATTCAATCAAGAGCAGTGAGTGATGTCCTTTTGTTTGACATTAATTTGACAGTAAAGGCTACTGCCCCTTTAAGAGCTAGTGTAGGGATATGCTCTTCTTTCTCGACTGTATAACGTTCACTTAAGGCATATTCAGACTGTCTGCTAGGATACTCATCAAGATGGACATGTTGACATACTTCTTGTGTGAGTTTGTCCATTTAAGCGCAAGACTTGAAAGAGAACTCAATATTTGCGTGCTGTGAGACGAGTGCGCGCTTTCGGATGATGCACAGTGATGGATCTTCTCTCAGCGCGTGCAAGTTCTTATTCGCGTCTTCTGGCACTACATCCGGGTAATGACGGCGAAAACGACTGGTCATATTCGGACATACGGTCGCACTCGCATGCACTGAACACAGTTTACAAATGGGTGAAACAGTATGCTATTTTTATTTACCCGCCACGGTGGCCGGTAGGTGAAGCGAGTTTACCCGCCAAAACTCAAAATCACCCGCATTTGGCTGGTGGCGGGTGCTAATTTCCATCCCTGCAACCAACCAACCAAGCAACCGACTAACCAACCACCTAACTAACCAACCAACCAACCGACCACCTAACCGACCGACCGACAAACCAACCGACTACCTAACCAACCAACCAACCAACCCCCTAACCAACCAACACACCAACCACCTAACTAACCAACCAACCAACCGACCACCTAACCGACCGACCGACAAACCAACCGACTACCTAACCAACCAACCAACCAACCCCCTAACCAACCAACACACCAACCACCTAACCAACCAACCAACCAACCACTTAACCAACCAATCAACTGACTAACCAACCAACCAACCACTTAACCAACCAACCAACCGACTAACCAACCACCTAACTAACCAACCAACCAACCAACCGACCACCTAACCGACCGACCGACAAACCAACCGACTACCTAACCAACCAACCAACCAACCAACCCCCTAACCAACCAACACACCAACCACCTAACCAACCAACCAACCAACCAACCACTTAACCAACCAACCAACCGACTAACCAACCACCTAACTAACCAACCAACCAACCAACCGACCACCTAACCGACCGACCGACAAACCAACCGTCTACCTAACCAACCAACCAACCAACCAACCAACCCCCTAACCAACCAACACACCAACCACCTAACCAACCAACCAACCACTTAACCAACCAACCAACCGACTAACCAACCACCTAACTAACCAACCAACCAACCGACCACCTAACCGACCGACCAACAAACCAACCGACTACCTAACCAACCAACACACCAACCACCTAACCAACCAACCAACCACTTAACCAACCAACCCAACCAACCGCCTAACCAAACAACCACCTAATCAACCAACCACCTAACCAACCAACCAACCAACCAACCAACCACCTAACCAACCAACCACCTAACCAACCAACCAACCACCTAATCAACCAACCAACCAACCAACCAACCAACCAACCACCTAACCAACCAACCAACCAACCAACCAACCAACCAACCAACCACCTGACCAACCAACCACCTGACCAACCAACCAACCAACCAACCAACCTGACCAACCAACCTGACGGTAACACTTTACTTGAAGGGGTGTGCATAAGACTGACATGACACCTTCATAATCATGACATGACACGTGTCATGAATATGAAGGAGTTTTTATGCATGTTTATGACAACTGTCATTAAGTGTCATTCGCTTAATTATGTCATTTTTAATGCAATGATGACATTTCAGAGTTGTCTTTGTTATGGCAACTTGACATTACCAAGACAACATAACCTGTCATAAACATGACATAACAGATGATCAAATTTAAGAAACTTACTTAGCTTATAGGGTTAACCTTAAACTGTTATGTGGTTGGTTTTGATGTTGACGGAGGCCATTATAATGTCATAAAAAATTTTCAGTGGCAAAAGTTTAATTTGTCATTAAAATGTAATTAGGTGTTAATACGCTGTCAAATTATTTTTTAATAACAGCATCATTAATATTTTTCAGTTCACAATGTTTTATTTTATTTTTTAAGTTTCCTCCACCAGCTTCAACAGAAGGTTAGATAATAGACAATTTCAAATGTCTTAAAAATATAAAAAGGAGTTCGAGAAATAAAATCAATCATTTAATTTTTAAGACCTGCCCTCTCACAGAACTGACTCTTAAAAACACAAGGCATGACTTTATACACAGGTGACCAGCACCAATTAACGCAAAAAGGGGAAAACACGTTCACAAATAATGGCCATTACACAAAATAAACATATATATATCAACATCATATACACACATAAACAAACACAGAAAAATAACACTTTGTCAAATGACTTCACTTTATAAATTATCTTCCTATGTATAAAAGTAAGAGGAATAGTCTTTAGAGCCCCACCCCGGGCTGAACAAGGAATGGTTGCGGCTAGAGCCTAGGCCAGAACATTATATATAGGGCCAACGTTTCCGCCCGAACCCCTTTTGACGGTGCACCAGCACATGAGACTCCCAAGCGGGTAATCTAGCGCTCGGAAAGCGCTCCACCCCTAGGGGCGGCCATTGCTAACCAAGCCATCACCTGCTGTTAGCATCCCATTGACTCCCATTCATTTTGAGTCACTTTGACAGTGAATAACTTTACATCTGAGGCGTTTAAAGACTCCATTTGTCCATTGTTTATTTCTAAAGAAACACGACAATGCATAAAAGGCTCCATTACCTTGTATCTTACACTATCGCCCCGCAGAAGCTGTTTTTGTAAAAATAGGCTAACGATTGCGTCATAACCAACGCGACTCTGTCGCACAGTTGAGAAATTACCGAATAGACCTGAGGAGACGCTCGCAGGCAATCTTTACTGTCTATGAGACCGTCGGGGGGACGTGGAGACATAAAGTCTGATAAAGTCAAGGGGGAAGAATGGGGAGAAGCCCATAGTGAGCCAAAAGCAACGGGAGAAAATATTTAAACAACGGGATTCAGCTTTCACTTTCCACATCTACTAGAAGACCTACAGCTGTCAGACAGGAGGCTCACGTCACATCTACGTCCTCAAGCTCCGTCTGAGCCGGCGCAGTTCGCTCCGCCATCAGGAAGTGAGCGCCCCTAGGTTGACTTCATTATTTCGCCGTTGACGTCAATGGGAACGCTCATTCCATTTCTTTTACTGTCTATGGAGACTCCACCATAACAAACGGAATGGTAAGAATAAACTCAAACTATTCGTTAAAGAGTGAGCGAAAGTTTAAATAAAGTATATTAAACCCAAAATAACGTTGTTGTGAATTGTTTTTACTTACTGCAAACTAAATTGACATTAAACACCTAAACAAACTAACCTGACTGAGGCTCTGCCAACAACTGTTACAGCGTACACATAACCAGTGGTGCCACCATAGACATCATCATATAGGTGTATATGTCTATGCCACTCTATCATTTTGAGTTATATTAATAGTTTTTAATGACTCTGTACGATTTCCTCTATGATGCCATATTTCAGGTCAAGCTAAATATTCATGACACTGTTATAAAATAATTTGACACTTAATGACATGTTAATGACAAATTCAACTTGTACCACTGTAGTTTAGGTCAAGAAATATATTCATGACAATGTTAGAAAATATTTTGACAGAGTATTGACACTTAATGACATGTTAATGACAAATTAAATTTATTAAAAAATCATGACATTATAATAGCCTAATGACAGCCAACGTCAAAACCAACCACATGACAGTTTAATAATAATAATAACAGATTTTATTTATAACGCACTTTTCATTCCGAAGAATCTCAAAGTGCAACAAAGGGAAAAAATAACAATACATGAATAACAAGTAAAAATGACATCTCAACATCATGCCGGACGCTGATGACGCTAGCCTGGAGCAAACTTCAGCCACCATGCAGCTCAAGCCCGAGGGAGACCACCAGTGAGCAGCCGACACCCAGAAGAGAGAGCAGCCGCAGCGAGCAACATCAAATGTCCTTCAAACCAAAACCAACCACAAATTCAAACAAAAACAGAAGAAGCGGTGAAAAAACGGCAAACAACGTCCTCTCAGTGGCTGCCAGCAATCAACAACAGTCCCAATAGTAGCTCTGTTAGACTATTCACAAACATAATAAAATAAAATAAAATCTAAATTTAATAGTAAAGTTAACATGATTTGTGGGTGGAGAAGCGGCGAACAGACAACGCCAGCGTCCTCTCCCCCACGTTGCCTAGCAACTAATGTAATGTAAACCCAAAAAGCTAAGTAGTTTCTTAAATTTGATAATTAATCTGCTATGTCATTTCATGTCTGTTTATGACAGGTTATGTTGTCTTGGTAATGTCAAGTTGTCATGACAAAGACACTGACAGGTTATGATGTATTGGTTTATGTCAAGTTGCCATAACAAAGACAACTCTGAAATGTCATCATTGCATTAAAAATGACATAATTAAGCGAATGACACTTAATGACAGTTGTCATAAACATGCATAAAAACTCCTTCATATTCATGACACGTGTCATGTCATGATTATGAAGGTGTCATGTCAGTCTTATGCACACCCCTTCAAGTAGTGTTACCAACCTGACCAACCAATCAGACCAACCAACCAACCTGACCAACCAACCTGACCAACCAATCAGACCGAACAACCGACCTGACCAACCAACCGGACCAACCAACCAACCAGACCAACCAACCAACATGACCAACCAACCAACCTGACCAACCAACCAGACCAACCAACCAACCTGACCAACCAACCAGACCAACCAACCAACCTGACCAACCAACCAGACCAACCAACCAACCAACCTGACCAACCAACCAACCTGACCAACCAACCAGACCAACCAACCAACCTGACCAACCAACCAGACCAACCAACCAACCTGACCAACCAACCAGACCAACCAACCAACCAACCTGACCAACCAACCAGACTAACCAACCAACCTGACCAACCAACCAGACCAACCAACCAACCTGACCAACCAACCAGACCAACCAACCAACCTGACCAACCAACCAGACCAACCAACCAACCAACCTGACCAACCAACCTGACCAACCAACCAGACTAACCAACCAACCTGACCAACCAACCAGACCAACCAACCAACCTGACCAACCAACCAGACCAACCAACCAACCAACCTGACCAACCAACCTGACCAACCAACCAACCAGACCAACCAACCAACCAGACTAACCAACCAACCTGACCAACCAACCAGACTAACCAACCAACCTGACCAACCAACCAGACCAACCAACCAACCAACCTGACCAACCAACCTGACCAACCAACCAACCAACCTGACCAACCAACCAAGGCAAGGCAAGGCAAGGCAAGTTTATTTGTATAGCACATTTCATACCCAATGGCAATTCAAAGTGCTTTACATAGAAATTAATTAAAATAGTGGTAACAAATGCATGAGAAAAAAAGAATACCATATGGACGAATAAAGAATTAAAAACAAGCATAGTTAAAACAGTCGTGAAGATATAGTAATTAAAATAATAATAATAAGAAAAAAATAAAAAAATAAAATAAAAAAAATAAGATAAAATAAAATGGTCAGATCCACAATAATGATCTGATATAAAAATAAACATTCTTCAGTTTACAGCCTACATACATGTACCATCTTAATTAGAACACCTCTCATTCATTTCTTTCTCAAACACGTTCATAACATCCATTTTGATCACTATTCCCTGATTTTTACTCAGGAACCTTCTTGTTAAAACCCTTACTCACTCATCATACCCTCCACAGATTTACACATACTCAAACCTTATTGTCAAACTTACTATTTCCATCAAACCCAGTTTTCACTCGTCATATTCAACTCAAAAGAACATATAAAATAAACAATAACCAGAGATAAGAACAAAGGTAAACTAAAACAATTATAAAAAGAATAAAGAGATAAGATAGGGTGCAATCAGTCGGACGTACAGTGCTCAGAGCTCATTCAGTAAACGCACAGCTAAACAGATGTGTTTTGAGTCTGGGTTTGAATGTGGCTACTGTTGGAGCAAATCTGATCTGTTCAGGAAGCTGGTTCCAACTGCGGCTGGCATAATAGCAAAAGGCAGACTCTCCTTGCTTTGAGTGAACTCTTGGTATTTCTAACTGATTTGATCCTGCTGATCTGAGTGATCTGTTGGGTTTGTATTTAATCAGCATATCTGCGATGTATTGGGGTCCTAGCTCATTGAGTGATTTATAAACAAGTAATAGTACTTTAAAGTCGATCCTAAATGTAACTGGAAGCCAGTGTAAAGACCTGAGGACTGGTGTGATATGGTCATATTTTCTGGTTCTGCTCAGAATCCTGGCAGCAGCGTTCTGTATGAGCTGCAGCTGTCTAATGGTCTTTTTAGGAAGGCCAGTGAGAAGGCCATTACAATAGTCCACCCTACTGGTGATAAAAGCATGAACGAGTTTCTCTAAGTCTTGCCTGGAGACAAAACATCCAATCCTTGCAATATTTTTCAGATGATAGTATGCTGATTTAGTTATTGCTTTGACATGACTACTGAAACTCAGGTCGGACTGTAAAATCACTCCAAGATTCCTGACTTGATTTTTTGTTATCAGGCCTTTAGCCTCAAGATACGCGTTCACCTTGAGAATTTCATCTTTGTTTCCAAATGTAATGATTTCGGTTTTGTCTTTGTTTAACTGAAGATAGTTTTGGCACATCCAGTTGTTAACTTCATCAATGCATTTGCACAGGGAGTCAATGGGGCTGTAGTCATTAGGTGATAGTGCTAAGTAGAGCTGGGTGTCATCAGCATAGCTGTGGTAAGCAATATTGTTCTTTTTCATTATTTGGCTCAGTGGCAGCATATACAGGTTAAACAGGAGTGGTGCAAGAATGGACCCTTGTGGGACTCCGCATGTCATGGACGTCCACTCAGACTTATGGTCTCCTATACTCACATAATAACCTCTCCCTTCTAAGTATGATCTGAACCATTTGAGGACCATTCCAGAAAGCCCAACCCAGTTTTCCAACCTGTCTAGAAGTATGTTGTGGTCAACAGTATCGAATGCGGCACTGAGATCCAGTTGTACCAGAATTGATGTTTTGCCTGTATCAGTGTTTAAGCGAATATCATTTATAATCTTTATGAGCGCTGTCTCTGTACTGTGATGTGGACGGAAACCAGATTGAAAATTGTCAAAGTATCCATTTGAGCGTAAGAATTTGTTCAACTGATTGAAAACAACTTTTTCAATGATTTTGCCTATGAAGGGGAGATTTGAGATTGGTCTGTAGTTGCTCAGTATGGAGTTATCCAGATTTCTCTTTTTCAGAAGAGGCTTAACTATTGCAGTTTTAAGGGCGGTTGGAAAAGTCCCATAGAGAAGTGAGGAGTTTACCACTTCTAGGAGATCTGCTTCTAAACAGTTAAACACACTTTTGAAGAAAGAAGTGGGGAGTGTGTCTAGGGCACAGGTTGATGTTTTAAGATGCTGTACTGTGTCTTCTAAAATTTTGCAGTCAATAGCGTCGAAATCTGACATGGTAATTTTCCGAGGGTTTGGTATGATCTGACTGACCCCAGAGCAACTAGAGGATGTGCTGATCGCCTTTCTAATATTATTGATTTTCTCGGAGAAGTAGGACCAACCAGACCAACCAACCAACCACCCAATCACCTAACCAATAAATTTTATTCAAAATGAACTGAGTTTATGACTAAAACAAGTACAAATATCTGCCAGTGGGGTCAGAATAATAATCTTGTTTTCCCATTGAATTAAAATTATTTTCCTTACTCTATTGGCTGATATTTGTTCTCGTTTTAAGCATAAGATCACTTAAGTTTGATATTTTTCCATAAAGCAAGACTTAATATGTTCAGTCATTTTGTTTGATTTTAGAATGTTGAGACAGTTGTGCTGAAAACAAGACTGAAATCCTGAGGAAGAACATCAGATTTGTGGTGCAGTATCACCAAAATGGCACAAAACTGCTGCTTTCATTGAAATTCATATTCCACACACATTTTCCATGCGGTGCAGATGTAAACACACGTCAGCAGTGCGGTTTCTTTCACACACTGTGGTGGCATATCTATCCCAGCATGCCTGTTGAGTCTCGTGTGTGTCTATTACAGGAACGTCTCAGACGAGAAGAATCTCCACAAAACATCAGCTGGTTAGGAACATCCAGAGAAGAAAACTTCTGTGAGGAACGACTTTCATTTCCATCTCATGACGGAGAAAAACAAACACCAGAAGTGCGTCTGTCCCTCTGGAATGTTGAGCAAGAAAACACACAACCGCTCCACGTCTCGATACAATCTCAGCTTCCTCCAGCTCAAGATGTGTGTGTTTTATTGAGGACACACACTTCATCTGCTGCTCCTCGTTCAGGGAAATACTATAGGAAATACTTCAACCATCTACATTTAGTTATTATTTACTCTCTCTGTTAGTTCAGACGTTTAGGGGAAAGTTCCTGCTGCTAGAGTCATAGAACTGATACGAACATCTTTACCATCCTATTAGTAAATTTCTTCTAAATTTCTACAAAAATTAAAGCCATGTTCTATATTTCTCAACATTATTGCTTTAAATACTCACACCAGACTCTTTGATAACCATCTATTTTTCAACTTATTGTATCTTCATTGATGCTTTTTGAGAATTGTTTACTCTCTCTTACAACAAAACTGATCATTTTATCTAAATGCCTGAGTTCCCCTTGAATGTTCAGGCGTGTGCTTGAGCATCAGAACTTTCAAACTTGATCAGACTTTTCACCCGCAATAACTGGTCATATTTTCATTCATACTACCAACATTTCAATCACTGAAAAAAGTTTATTGTGAAAAAACTGACTTGACTTCAGCTGCTCGCCTCATTGATCTGTTGACGGCTTCAGTCCTGATCGCTCAGCAGTTGAAGAACGAGATTTATAGATTTTAAAATTGAACTAAATAGGCTTTTATACTGTATACATGGCAGCTCAAGCTTACCAATTTCCAGCATCTTCAGAAAAAAAACAATCTCTCTGCCATGTGGAACAGAGTAATATGAAATTAACTCTATAATATAAATAATTCCTGAGCGAAAGCTCTTTGGTGGACCGTTTTTCCTCCTGCTGATCCGCATTGACCACAAAAATTGCAACAAATTTAAGAGCTAATGTGCAGCGAATGTCCATCACTTTAACCGCAGCTTATCTCCATCCTGAATAACTGAAACCAGAAGCTGATGTGACCCTGGTCAAACACACACCAGCTACTGAGACAAGATGAATTTATTAAAGCTTATTGTGAAGTTCAAAGAGTAATCCTCTCAAATCCAAACCCCAGTGAGCCTCAAACATGAGCTCAAACCCAACATACATTAGAATCTTTTCATTGCAAAACACAGTAATAAAAACACGGCGTTCAAGTTAAAAAGATATAAAATTAAAAAAGAAAACACATCTATATCATCTTAAAACAATTTATAAAGCAGCATAATGTATGTGACGCCTTAATAATGTCACATTTTCATTTTTGGCTGAACTATCCCTTTAAGGCGCTGTCTGTGTAGGCAGCTCACTGGGTTTAGGAACAGATAGTAGATTACATACAGTACTTTATCTCCTCACTAAAATATAATCATTTACAAGTTAGATCAAAGAATGTTCATTCAGTCCATCCAATTAAAGACCCTAAAAATATCCTCCCATCCTGTGAAGTGCATGTTGTTTCCCAGAGATCCAGAGATAATCAGAGCAGGATCAGGGTTTAAATCAGACTGGAAGGGTTTGAAGAATCGTCTCCATTTTAACTCAAAACACGTGTGAGAGCTTCAGACGTCTGATCTTCAGTTCCCTCGCTCGTTTGATTACAGCTAAAGTGCGTCTCATTGTTGATTGGGTTTCAAAGTGTTTCCTGAGAGAGTGAGTGTGTGTGTGTGTGTGTGTGGGCGTGTTTTTGTGACATATGAGGACCCAAATGTGTATAATGCCATGGGTATGACACAGGTATTACAGGAGAGGGTGAAATATGAGGACATTACCCATGGCCCCACTTTACAAAAGGCTTATAAATCACACAGGAGGAGTTTTTATGAGAAAGGAAAAATGCAGAATGTTTCCTGTGATGGGTAGGTTTAGGGGCAGTGTGTGTGTGTGTGTGTGTGTGTGTGTGTGTGTGTGTGTGTGTGTGTGTGAGAGTGTGTGTGTGTGTGTGATGGGTAGGTTTAGGGGCAGTGTGTGTGTGTGTGTGTGTGTGGGTGTGTGTGTGTGTGTGATGGGTAGGTTTAGGGGCAGTGTGAGTGTGTGTGTGTGTGATGGGTAGGTTTAGGGGCAGTGTGTGTGTGTGTGTGTGTGTGTGTGTGTGTGTGTGAGAGAGAGAGAGAGAGAGAGAGAGAGAGAGAGAGTGTGTGTGTGTGTGTGTGTGTGTGTGTGTGTGTGTGATGGGTAGGTTTAGGCGCAGTGTAAGGGGATATAAAATATGGTTTGTACAGTATAAAAACCATTACGCCAATGGAATGTCACAAAAACAAACGTGTGTGTGTGTGTGTGTGTGTGTGAGTGTGTGTGTGTGTGATGGGTAGGTTTAGGGGCAGTGTGTGTGTGTGTGTGTGTGTGTGGGTGTGTGTGTGTGTGTGATGGGTAGGTTTAGGGGCAGTGTGTGTGTGTGTGTGTGTGTGTGGGTGTGTGTGTGTGTGTGATGGGTAGGTTTAGGGGCAGTGTGAGTGTGTGTGTGTGTGATGGGTAGGTTTAGGGGCAGTGTGTGTGTGTGTGTGTGTGTGTGTGTGTGTGTGTGTGTGTGTGTGTGTGTGTGTGTGTGTGTGTGTGTGTGTGTGTGTGTGTGTGTGTGTGTGTGTGTGTGTGTGAGAGAGAGAGAGAGAGAGAGAGAGAGAGAGAGAGAGTGTGTGTGTGTGTGTGTGTGTGTGTGTGTGTGTGTGTGTGTGTGTGTGTGTGTGTGTGTGTGTGTGTGTGTGTGTGTGTGATGGGTAGGTTTAGGCGCAGTGTAAGGGGATATAAAATATGGTTTGTACAGTATAAAAACCATTACGCCAATGGAATGTCACAAAAACAAACGTGTGTGTGTGTGTGTGTGTGTGTGTGTGAGTGTGTGTGTGTGTGATGGGTAGGTTTAGGGGCAGTGTGTGTGTGTGTGTGTGTGTGTGGGTGTGTGTGTGTGTGTGATGGGTAGGTTTAGGGGCAGTGTGAGTGTGTGTGTGTGGGTGTGTGTGTGTGTGATGGGTAGGTTTAGGGGCAGTGTGTGTGTGTGTGTGTGTGTGTGTGTGTGTGTGTGTGTGTGTGTGTGTGTGTGTGTGTGTGTGAGAGAGAGAGAGAGAGAGAGAGAGAGAGAGAGAGAGAGAGAGAGAGAGAGAGAGAGAGAGAGTGTGTGTGTGTGTGTGTGTGTGTGTGTGTGTGTGTGTGATGGGTAGGTTTAGGCGCAGTGTAAGGGGATATAAAATATGGTTTGTACAGTATAAAAACCATTACGCCAATGGAATGTCACAAAAACAAACGTGTGTGTGTGTGTGTGTGTGTGTGAGAGTGTGTGTGAGAGAGAGAGAGAGAGAGAGAGAGAGAGAGAGAGAGAGAGAGAGAGAGAGAGAGAGAGAGAGAGAGAGAGAGAGTGTGTGTGTGTGTGTGTGTGTGTGTGTGTGTGTGTTTGGATGACGTAGATCTTCAGCGCCAGGCGTCCGGTCCATGTTTCTCCTTCACCAGCGTGATCTGATCGATCACTTTACCGTACTGCAGACAGTCACATGAACATTAGAGTCAGGATGAATGGACAGTATAATGCAGTGTAAATGATTCATCATAATCCTGAGTCAGAATAACTTCATCTCCTTCTCTGATGACGAGGGCGGGGCCACCTGTCACTCACAGGAGATCAGCCAATAGCAAACCACAGCCATCCAATCAACTCCCCACAGACACAATCAAGCCCCGCCCACATTTGTGTGGGTGTGTGTGTGTGTTACATTTGTTCTTGTTTGAGAAGCGGTTCACTCTATAAACGGCACAATAGTGAAGAAATGACGAGTGTAAGAGTAGTCACCTGGTCGTCCGACACCTGCTCCAGGTCCAGGTGTGTGTTGTTGATCAGACGCATGCGTGTGTATCCGTAATCAGTGCTTCTGAACGCGCTCCAGTCTCGAGGTTTAGGGATAAAGCCGTCGTGCTTTTCTCGACATCCCTGACGAGAGACAATCAGTGTAAAGCAGAAGGCACTACTGTATCCCACAATGCAATGCACTGGACACTGTATCCCACAATGCAATGCACTCACCATATCTGCAGTGTGATGAATGTCCTGGAAGTGATTCTTTTAATGCCAAATTTATTTTATTTTCATGCACGGCTCAGTTTAAGAGCGATTTGACTACACTGCAAAAAATGCTTTTTTTACTCAGTATTTTTGTCTTGTTTTATGTCCAAATATCAAACAATTCTTACATTAGGAAGGTTTTACTCGACAAGTCAAAAGTAATTGTCTTGTTTTGGGAAAATAACTCAAAATGAAGAGAGTTTTTGCTTAAAATAAGATAAATAATCTGCCAATGGGGTGAGAAAAATAATCTTAATTCAAACAGAAAACAAGATTATTTAGCTTATTTTAAGAAAAAACTTTTGCTTGTCTAGTAAATACTTCTTGTTGTAAGAATTTTTAGATGTTTGGACTAGAAACAAGACAAAAATACTGAGTAAGAAGAGCATTTTTAGCGGTGTGTAGTTGAAAGAAACCAAGTGTTTATCATTGCACTTGATCTATTAGCATCTGCAGATTTTAGAAATCTCAGAAATCTCTATACACACACGCACACACACACACACGCACGCACACACACACACACGCACGCACGCACACACGCACACGCGCACACACACGCGCACACATACACACACGCGCACACATATTCTATATTCTCAAGGGTTACTTGATTTATACAGCATTTTACTCCTAAAAACGGTGAAATGATCCGTTTCTGGCTGTTGACAGGATTCGATTAAAAGACAAACCCTGAATCCTGTCTATAAAAACCTCTAACTTTACCGACTGACTTTATCCAATGTGCCCCTTTCTGTTCTGGAAATGTATGCATTGCAAATGAGTGAATATTTGATTTAAATAATGCTTCATTTGCATATTTAAACATTTTTACGCAATGTTAATATCTATTCGTTTCATTTTTACTCTTTTCACGTGTAGAGTCTTGCCTTAAAATGCAAAACCAAGATGCAGCATGATGAGGTCATGTGACAAAGTTAGTAATGAATGTGTATTATTGCCCATGATGATACTCACGGCTGATCCGGTGATTATATGAACGGGTGCTTTAGGGTTCACATACGGCTCTTCAGAGCTCCCGTTAAACACCTGTAAGACACACACAAACACCATAACGAGAATCTGCCGTTAAAGTGCCGCTATTCTGCGAGCGTAAGGCTCCTAATGTTGTTCTGGCGTCTCCTCCACCGTAAAAACGCATGCGTTCAGTTTACATAATTCAATTGTGCAAACTCGTTGCCTTAATTTAATTGCATTTAAATTTGTGTGAGTTTTTACCTTCACAAACCGCCCTAGTACACACTGCATGAATGTAATATCCCCAAAAGCATTAATACAGGCCTTTGATTATTGCAGGATTACCTTGTATCCGTACACAGGCCAGAGTCTCTCATACGTGTGTTCATGAGCCCAGAGCTCCAGATCCACTCCTGAGAGATATAAATATTAACACACACACACACGTTGGTTTTTGTGACATAAAGGGACATTCCATAGGCGTAATGGTTTTTATACTGTATAAACCATAATGTCTATCCCCTTACACTGCCCCTAAACCTACCCATCACACACACACACACACACATACACATACACACACACACAAACCCTAAACCTACCCATCACACACACACAGCCCCTAAACCTACCCATCACACACACACACACACACACACACACACACACACACACACACACACACACACACACACAGCCCCTAAACCTACCCATCACACACACACACACACACACACACAAAACCCCTAAACCTACCCATCACACACACCCTAAACCTACCCATCACACACACACACACACACACACACACACAGCCCCTAAACCTACCCATCACACACACACACACACACACACACACACACACAACCCCTAAACCTACCCATCACACACACACAGCCCCTAAACCTACCCATCACACACACACACACACACACACACACACACACACACACACACACACACACACACACAGCCCCTAAACCTACCCATCACACACACACACACACACACACACACACACACAAAACCCCTAAACCTACCCATCACACACACCCTAAACCTACCCATCACACACACACACACACACACACAGCCCCTAAACCTACCCATCACACACACACACACACACACACACACAGCCCCTAAACCTACCCATCACACACACACACACACACACACACTGCCCCTAAACCTACCCATCACAGGAAACATTCTGCATTTTTACTTTCTCATAAAAACTCCTCCTGTGTGATTTATAAGCCTTTTGTAAAGTGGGGCCATGGGTAATGTCCTCATATTTCACCCTCTCCTGTAATACCTGTGTCAGGGGTTTTGGTGCCTTTTATATGATAAACCTTTTATGGGACCCCCTTCCTAAAATCCCTCTTTATATGTGACCCTGGACCACAAAATCAGTCATAAGTCACTTTTTTAAAATAAAGATTTGTATATATTTTCATGGAACATTATATTTAGTTAATATCCTAATTATTTTTGGCATATAAGAAAAAAATATTTTTTTTTACCCACACAATGTATTGTTGGCTATTGCCACTTATGACTGGTTTTGTGGTCCAGGGTCACATTTTTATGTATGAAAATAGACGTTTTTCTTTTTTCTTCTAACCATTTGCTTTATGTTTTAGTCCCTGCAATTTTCTGGAAACCCCAGTTTGGAAACCCCTGACATATGTCATTATACACATTTGTGTCCTCATATATCACAAAATCATTTCTTTTCCACTGAAGAAAGAAAGACATGTACATCTTGGATAAGATGCGGGTGAGGAAACTATCAGCTAAAGTTGATTTAAAAGTCAACTAATCCTTTACTCAGCCTCAAGTTGTTTCAAACCTGTATGAGTTTCTTTCTTCAGCTGAACACAAGGGAAGATATTCTGAAGAATGTCAGTAACCAAACAGTTAACTGGAGCCATTGACTGCCATAGTAGGAAAGAAAGATACTGTGGCAGTCAATGGCTCCAGTTAACTGTTTGGTTACTGACATTCTTCAGAATATCTTCCCTCGTGTTCAGCTGAAGAAAGAAACTCACACAGGTTTGAAACAACTGGAGGATGAGTAAAGGATGACAGTTTTCATTTTAAAGTGAACTATCCCTTTAAGAAAACTCGTTTTCTTTACACTAGTCTGAAAAAAGACCTGCTATATAAGCAGAACAGCCCAAATCTTCTTACCATACTGATAGAATAAATCCTCCAGTCCAGGAGCGGCAGGTTTGGTGTCATTGCGTCCGAGTCGGACCTGAAATGGGACGAGGGATCGGTCAGACATGACCAAATACACACAATAATTTTATCCCATCAGTTTTATCTCAGAAAACAGTCATGCTTAAAGTGTTAATTAAAGGGTTAGTTCAGCCAAAAATGAACTCCTCTCCCTAATGTCGTTCCACACCCGTCAGACCTCCGTTCATCTTCACACACAGTTTAAGATATTTTATATTTAGTCCGAGAGCGTATGCAAGTGTATGCACACTATACTGTCCATGTCCAGAAAGGGAATAAAAACATCATCACAGTAGTCCATATGAGACATCAGTGGGTTAATTAGAGTCTCTTGAAGCATCCAAAATACATTTGGGTCCAAAAATAACAAAAACTACGACTTTATTCAGCATTGGCTTCTCTTTTGCGTTTGTGTTCAATCCTCAAATAAAGATTCAAACGGTTATGAGTCAGCGAATCGATTCATGATTCAGATCAGATGATCAACAGAAACTGACCAATGAGATCATCAGGGCGTGCTTTAGCCGATGACGGACTGATGATCAACAGAAACTGAGCAATGAGATCATCAGGGCGGGCTTTAGCCGATGATGGACAGATGGGGGGAAGGCGTTTGGGGGTAAATGTGTGTTATTTTGGTAAGGTTGCTGCTAAAACTGGCATCCCTGGGACTATATATCCCATAATTGAGGTCGCTTCAACCCGTTACTCTAATCTGACGACTTTTCTCCAGTAGCGAGTAACCTAACGCGTTACTCTAATCTGACGACTTTTCTCCAGTAGTGAGTAATCTAACGCGTTACTCTAATCTGACAACTTTTCTCCAGTAGCGAGTAATCTAACGCGTTACTCTAATCTGACGACTTTTCTCCAGTAGCGAGTAATCTAACGCGTTACTCTAATCTGATGACTTTTCTCCAGTAGCGAGTAATCTAACGCGTTACTCTAATCTGACGACTTTCTCCAGTAGCGAGTAATCTAACGCGTTACTCTAATCTGACGACTTTTCTCCAGTAGCGAGTAATCTAACCCGTTACTCTAATCTGACGACTTTCTCCAGTAGCGAGTAATCTAACGCGTTACTCTAATCTGACGACTTTTCTCCAGTAGCGTGTAATCTAACCCGTTACTCTAATCTGACGACTTTTCTCCAGTAGCGAGTAATCTAACGCGTTACTCTAATCTGACGACTTTTCTCCAGTAGCGAGTAATCTAACGCGTTACTCTAATCTGACAACTTTTCTCCAGTAGCGAGTAATCTAACGCGTTACTCTAATCTGACGACTTTTCTCCAGTAGCGAGTAATCTAACGCGTTACTCTAATCTGACGACTTTTCTCCAGTAGTGAGTAATCTAACGCGTTACTCTAATCTGACGACTTTTCTCCAGTAGCGAGTAATCTAACGCGTTACTCTAATCTGACGACTTTTCTCCAGTAGCGAGTAATCTAACGCGTTACTCTAATCTGACGACTTTTTTCCAGTAGCGATTAATCTAACGCGTTACTCTAATCTGACAACTTTTCTCCAGTAGCGAGTAATCTAACGCGTTACTCTAATCTGACAACTTTTCTCCAGTAGCGAGTAATCTAACGCGTTACTCTAATCTGACAACTTTTCTCCAGTAGCGAGTAATCTAACCCGTTACTCTAATCTGACGACTTTTCTCCAGTAGCGAGTAATCTAACGCGTTACTCTAATCTGACAACTTTTCTCCAGTAGCGAGTAATCTAACGCGTTACTCTAATCTGACGACTTTCTCCAGTAGCGATTAATCTAACGCGTTACTCTAATCTGATGACTTTTCTCCAGTAGCGAGTAATCTAACGCGTTACTCTAATCTGATGATGTTTCTCCAGTAGCGTGTAATCTAACGCGTTACTCTAATCTGATGATGTTTCTCCAGTAGCGTGTAATCTAACCCGTTACTCTAATCTGACGAGTTTTCTCTAGTAGCGAGTAATCTAACGCGTTACTCTAATCTGATGACTTTTCTCCAGTAGCGAGTAATCTAACCCGTTACTCTAATCTGACGACTTTTCTCCAGTAGTGAGTAATCTAACGCGTTACTCTAATCTGACGACTTTTCTCCAGTAGTGAGTAATCTAACGCGTTACTCTAATCTGACGACTTTCTCCAGTAGCGATTAATCTAACGCGTTACTCTAATCTGACGACTTTTCTCCAGTAGCGAGTAATCTAACGCGTTACTCTAATCTGATGATTTTTCTCCAGTAGCGAGTAATCTAACGCGTTACTCTAATCTGATGATGTTTCTCCAGTAGCGATTAATCTAACGCGTTACTCTAATCTGACGACTTTTCTCCAGTAGCGAGTAATCTAACGCGTTACTCTAATCTGACAACTTTTCTCCAGTAGCGAGTAATCTAACCCGTTACTCTAATCTGACGACTTTTCTCCAGTAGCGAGTAATCTAACGCGTTACTCTAATCTGACAACTTTTCTCCAGTAGCGAGTAATCTAACGCGTTACTCTAATCTGACAACTTTTCTCCAGTAGCGAGTAATCTAACGCGTTACTCTAATCTGACGACTTTCTCCAGTAGCGATTAATCGCAACTCGATTACTCGCAACTCGCAACCCGTTAGATTACTCTAATCTGACAACTTTTCTCCAGTAGCGAGTAATCTAACGCGTTACTCTAATCTGACGACTTTCTCCAGTAGCGATTAATCTAACGTGTTACTCTAATCTGATGACTTTTCTCCAGTAGCGAGTAATCTAACGCGTTACTCTAATCTGATGATGTTTCTCCAGTAGCGTGTAATCTAACCCGTTACTCTAATCTGACGACTTTTCTCCAGTAGCGAGTAATCTAACCCGTTACTCTAATCTGACGACTTTTCTCCAGTAGTGAGTAATCTAACGCGTTACTCTAATCTGACGACTTTTCTCCAGTAGTGAGTAATCTAACGCGTTACTCTAATCTGACGACTTTCTCCAGTAGCGATTAATCTAACGCGTTACTCTAATCTGACGACTTTTCTCCAGTAGCGAGTAATCTAACGCATTACTCTAATCTGATGACTTTTCTCCAGTAGCGAGTAATCTAACCCGTTACTCTAATCTGACGACTTTTCTCCAGTAGCGAGTAATCTAACGCGTTACTCTAATCTGACGACTTTTCTCCAGTAGTGAGTAATCTAACGCGTTACTCTAATCTGATGACTTTTCTCCAGTAGCGTGTAATCTAACCCGTTACTCTAATCTGACGACTTTTCTCCAGTAGCGAGTAATCTAACCCGTTACTCTAATCTGACGACTTTTCTCCAGTAGTGAGTAATCTAACGCGTTACTCTAATCTGACGACTTTTCTCCAGTAGTGAGTAATCTAACGCGTTACTCTAATCTGACGACTTTCTCCAGTAGCGATTAATCTAACGCGTTACTCTAATCTGACGACTTTTCTCCAGTAGCGAGTAATCTAACGCATTACTCTAATCTGATGACTTTTCTCCAGTAGCGAGTAATCTAACGCGTTACTCTAATCTGATGACTTTTCTCCAGTAGCGAGTAATCTAACGCGTTACTCTAATCTGACGACTTTTCTCCAGTAGCGAGTAATCTAACGCGTTACTCTAATCTGACGACTTTTCTCCAGTAGCGAGTAATCTAACGCGTTACTCTAATCTGACAACTTTTCCCCAGTAGCGAGTAATCTAACGCGTTACTCTAATCTGATGACTTTTCTCCAGTAGCGAGTAATCTAACGCGTTACTCTAATCTGACGACTTTCTCCAGTAACGAGTAATCTAACGCGTTACTCTAATCTGACGACTTTTCTCCAGTAGTGAGTAATCTAACGCGTTACTCTAATCTGACGACTTTTCTCCAGTAGCGAGTAATCTAACGCGTTACTCTAATCTGACGACTTTTCTCCAGTAGTGAGTAATCTAACGCGTTACTCTAATCTGATGACTTTTCTCCAGTAGTGAGTAATCTAACGCGTTACTCTAATCTGACGACTTTTCTCCAGTAGTGAGTAATCTAACGCGTTACTCTAATCTGACGACTTTTCTCCAGTAGTGAGTAATCTAACGCGTTACTCTAATCTGACGACTTTTCTCCAGTAGTGAGTAATCTAACGCGTTACTCTAATCTGACGACTTTTCTCCAGTAGCGAGTAATCTAACGCGTTACTCTAATCTGATGACTTTTCTCCAGTAGCGAGTAATCTAACGCGTTACTCTAATCTGACGACTTTTCTCCAGTAGCGAGTAATCTAACGCGTTACTCTAATCTGACGACTTTTCTCCAGTAGCGAGTAATCTAACGCGTTACTCTAATCTGACGACTTTTCTCCAGTAGCGAGTAATCTAACGCGTTACTCTAATCTGACGACTTTTCTCCAGTAGCGAGTAATCTAACGCGTTACTCTAATCTGACGACTTTTCTCCAGTAGTGAGTAATCTAACGCGTTACTCTAATCTGACGACTTTTCTCCAGTAGTGAGTAATCTAACGCGTTACTCTAATCTGACGACTTTTCTCCAGTAGCGAGTAACCTAACGCGTTACTCTAATCTGATGACTTTTCTCCAGTAGCGAGTAATCTAACGCGTTACTCTAATCTGACGACTTTTCTCCAGTAGCGAGTAATCTAACGCGTTACTCTAATCTGACGACTTTTCTCCAGTAGCGAGTAATCTAACGCGTTACTCTAATCTGACGACTTTTCTCCAGTAGCGAGTAATCTAACGCGTTACTCTAATCTGACGACTTTTCTCCAGTAGCGAGTAATCTAACGCGTTACTCTAATCTGACGACTTTTCTCCAGTAGCGAGTAATCTAACGCGTTAGTATTTCCAAACCAGTAATCAGATTAAATTAATTTATCCAAGTAACTGTGAGTTACTATTTTAGTCATTTTCCATAGTAAAAAATAAAAAATAAATATTTTTTGCTTTCTTCTCACGTCTCAGGGAGAGTATCTTTTCAGGACATATTTTTTAATTTCAACTTAAAATGTCAGGAGATGCATTGTTGACGTTACTGTTAAAAATGCACTTCAATTAAGTGAGTGTCGGCAAAAACGGCTGTCATTTCTGTTGAGGTGGCAACTGCTGAATGTAACTAATAAAGTAATTTATAATCTTAGTTACTTTTAGAATCAAGTAATCTGTAAAGTAACTAAGTTACTTTTTAAAGGAGTAATCAGTAATCAGATTACTTTTTCAGTAACTGTGGCAATACTTTTAGTAACGAGTTACACTGACTGTTCACATCACTGTCTGTCAAGAGCTGAGATTCAGATATGATAATGAGCATTCGGTTTCTAACCAATCAGAGCAGAGCAGCTCTCAGAGAGGCGGAGCTTAGAGAGAAGAGTTTGTATTGCATGTGGATCTGTTGTAGGAGACGCCAGAGCAGCATTAGGAGCTTTACGCTAGCAGAACAGAGGAACGATCAGGTGAGAATGAATTAAAGAGATGCTGTAATGAAGGGGCACTAACATTATGATCAAAGTTATTCAACTAAATATACAAATAAAATGAATAAATGAGGTCTTATTTAATTCTATAAACTATAATACTGATCTGCCAACATTGTCTCTCTATGATAAATTAAAATAAGCTGATAACATCACTGTTTACTCCAGAACGACTGTACAGCCAAATCTAATTCTGCTGCAGTATTGTCCTGTTTAACACTGAAGCTGCTCTGACACAATCGCCGCTGGAGAAGAGCGATAGAAATAAAGCTGACTGATTGATTGATTGATTGATTGATTGATTGATTGATTGATTGATTGACCGTCACACACATACGTAGCTCTGGAAGTGTGTGCAGTCGTCGTCGTCATCATCGGAGCAGTACATTGGTCTGTGTCCCATCGTGAAGATCCACGGCCGCTGCGCTCGATTTTCAGGCCGATTCGCCTCCTGAACCAATCACACACACACACACACACACACACACACACACACACACACACACACACACACACACACACACACACGTTAAAGTTAGCTCAGGTTTAATTAATACATCAATAGATTATCAATCGCACCTCGAGATCCGCTCGCAGCCACTCGTACTGTCTGAAGATCAGGTCAAGGCCGTATTCCAGATAGAAATAGACTTCAGTGGAAAAGGAGATGATGTGAGCGGGACCGACGTTCCAGCTACACACACACACACACACACGCACACACACACACACACACACACACACACACACACACACACACACACACACACACACACACACACAGGTTAGGTTTTTGTGAATTGTGGAGACTTTCCATAGGTGTGATGGATTTTAGACTGTATAACCTGTATATTCTATCTCTCTACACTAAACCTACCCATCACACACACACCCTAAACCTACCCATCACACACACACACACGCACGCACACTCTGTCTCTCTCTGACTGAGTTTGAACACACATACACACACACACACACACACACTCTCTGACTGAGCTCGTACACACACACACACTCTCTCTCTCTGAGCTCGTACCTGTACCACAGGTTCTCCGTGTGTCCCGGCATACTGAAGCGACTCCGATAGTGGGAGAAATTACTGGAAGAACAAACAGAGCAGGCATTACACACACACACATACACACACACACACACACACACACACACACGAACGGATCGTTGTGTGAAACAAACACAAGAACTCTCAAGTTTCCTTCGGTTCGTAAACATGAGCGACGGCCGTCCCGGATGAGACACGGCTGTGCTTAAATACGGCCCAATTCAGGGTCAGAGAGGAAGGGGTCAAAGGTTAAGAGGTCAGGAGGGGTTCAGGATCATTTCCGTCATGCAGATATGGATGTGCACAGGGGTCATAAGGTCAAGGCTGGGAAAACAACAGACGTTTGCTGCATTACAGGGAGAAACTACAGCCCAAAAATACTCCATCCAAAATAAATCCCATGAGTTATGAGTTAATCCATAATCCACTGCCTCCCTCCAGTGGTCAGACAGCAAACTGCACCGTCAGTCAGTGCGTGTGTGTGTGTGTGTGTGTGTGTGTCAGGGCGAATCATTTACATTGCCGGGCAAAGGCTTGGAATAATTAACAGTCTTCTGCTGCATTTATTTGATATATATATATATATATATATATATATATATATATATATATATATATATTTATATAAATTTTGTCAAACACCCAACAAAGCAATTGTCAAAAGGTGCGTCCCAATCGGGAATGGTGTGCTATATCTCTGCTAAGGGATCGGGGGTGCGGGTCTCGCCCCAGGGGCGAAAAAGTAGCGAAAACGTCCCATCGAGAATGCATTACGAAAACTTTGAGCACTCATAGCGCCAAACGATGAAATCCAAAACACTCGTCACTTATACGAAAGTTGAAGATCCTGATAGGATCTCTCAGAACACACATCTCAAAGGGGTGTAAGTTGTACCCCTGGGGTGCTAGAGCTCCCCAAAAATCGAAAATTTTCCCATAGACTTATAATGGGGAGGGTCGCCCCATGCAACGCATGCGTTTCTCATTCAATGGTAAATCCCATAGGGATTTTGTATTGAGCATAGCTCTGCTTCACAGACTCACAGAGACAAGGGGGTGGGCCCAATCTACTCAGACAACCAATCACTATGTCAGGATCATGATGATGCTATTAAGCCACGCCCTAGCAACCATTTAGAGCTCCCTAACAACCGATCCCATAGACTTCCATTGAAAAAGATCAAAGTTATATCTCTGGATAGGAGTGTCATAGAAACATGGGGGTGGGTTTGATTGACTCAGGGCATCAACGGCCAATCACAAATCACCTTCAACACCTCCTAGCCACTCCCTAGCAACCATTATCAAGCACCCTAACAACCCAAATCCAAAGTGTATATCTTCACATCTGAACATCATAGAGACACGGGGGGTATATATATATATATATATTAGGGATGCAATAATACAGTTAGTCCACGGTTCAATACATACCTCGGTTTTTAACCACGGTTTTCAGTTTTTTAGTTTAGTTTAGTTTATTAGTTTATTATAACGTGGGCAGTCCCTTTTTAAAAAAAGAGCAGCTTGAGCCTCTACGGCTAATTTCCAGCTGTAGTCCCCGGCCCGTTGTTAACAGGCATACCTCAGGTACAATAAATTACAATTATATTTACAACAGGGCAAAACAACAGAGTGTAAGACGTACAACACTTGAGACAAGCACAAACAAACAAGCATCAACTGCAAAGGCATAAAAGCAGTTCATGCATTAAAAGAAGTACACATTTTGCATACAGAATAATCATACAAAGGCCACATTAAGACACAAGACCTAACACTGAGGCAGCAAACACATCCCATCTGTCAGATTAATGTGTGCAGTTATCACCTCATGCAGTGCTTCTGGTGCTCGGACTATTATTACATTGAGTTATGAATGAGTTTAAAGGAGCAGGAGCAGTCTTATGCAAGATTTTATAGACCAGACAGATATTTTTATATCTGATTAGCTTTCCTGTAGCTCCAACAGTAGAGTGTGGCGCTAGCAACGTCAAGGTCATGGGTTCGATTCCCAAGGAAAGCAAGAACAGACAAAAAGTAAAAAAATGTGTACCTTGAATGCAATGTAAGTCGCTTTGGATTAAAGCGTCTGCCAAATGCGTGAATGTAAATGTAAATTACATCTTCTTAGCTTAGCAGTTTGACGTTATTAAGGATAATACAATGATGTGAACTGTAAGGCTTCTGGTCCAAGATTTTAAGAGTTTTTTTGCTATTCTGTTCTTAGACAGGAACAGAATTATTTTACTTAAAAGACTTGAAAAAACCTTACTTAAACTTAATTTTACTTTAAAAAAAAAACTTGTACACATTCCTGGTGTATTGTATAATATAAAATAAATATATATAACTATATTTACTATAAAAAGATTTACAGTGGCAGCTCAGAGATGTCCAGCAGCTTTAAAGTATATAATTGAATGAATAAATGTAGGCTAAAATTAAAACTACATAGTCTTCGATTAAAAGCTACTGTATATACATTATTCAAGAGCAGTAAGTGAATATTTCTCTTTGTTTTAGTTGTTTAATTAAAAATAACTTTAGAGGGGAACTGTCCCTTTAAGGACAAGTGTTCATAATCACTAGACTGCGCTGCTGAGACCTGCTCGCATCTCATATACAGACACGTGAGTTCGCTTTCACTTTAGACATATCCGACTGGGTTTGTATATTTTAACCGTGTGTGTGTGTGTGTGAGAGAGTATTAGCGCAGGAATACAACTATGTCCAGTAATCCCGTGTGTTTGACAGGCTTTAGTGCACGCTCCACGCTTGAAAAACCTGAATGAAATGTTTAACCGGCAAGGCTTTAAAACGCGGCTAACACCCCTAACTTTAGTGCATATGATAGGATATTTGCTCATATCAGCGCGTAGACTCACAGGCTCACTGAAACAGAGCCGAAATAACAGAGACATATTTAAAACGAAGAGAAATAGAAATAATTGATTAAATGCAAAACCGATTCACAAGAGCGTATTGAACCATCAATGCTGTACCGAACGGCTCAATATTATATTGAGTATTGTGGCATCCCTACTATATATATATTAGATTATATCAATAACAATGCTCAGGTCGCCCGTGGCATTTAAACGATGCCCAATTGGCACTAAGGGGCCTAAAGTGTGCCAAGAAAACATCCCCCACACCATTACACCACCACCACCAGCCTGCACAGTGGGAACAAGGCATGATGGATCCATGTTCTCATTCTGTTTACGCCAAATTCTGACTCTACCATCTGAATGTCTCAACAGAAATCGAGACTCATCAGACCAGGCAACATTTCTCCAGTCTTCAACTGTCCAATTTTGGTGAGCTTGTGCAAATTGTCGCCTCTTTTTCCTATTTGTAGTGGAGATGAGTGGTACCCGGTGGGGTCTTCTGCTGGTGTAGCCCATCCGCCTCAAGGTTGTGTGTGTTGTGGCTTCACAAATGCTTTGCTGCATACCTCGGTTGTAACGAGTGGTTATTTCAGTCAAAGTTGCTCTTCTATCAGCTTGAATCAGTCGGCCCATTCTCCTCTGACCTCGAGCATCATCAAGGCATTTTCTCCCACAGGACTGCTGCATACTGGATGCTCTTCCCTTTTCACACCATTCTCTGTAAACCCTAGAAATGGTTGTGTGTGTAAATCCCAGTAACTGAGCAGATTGTGAAATACTCAGACCGACCCGTCTGGCACCAACAACCATGCCACGCTCAAAACGGCTTAAATCACCTTTCTTTCCCATTCTGACATTCAGTTTAGGTGAGTGTATATATATGCCACGAATAATGTCACAACATAATTAAGACACAAACATAGCCCCGATCGGTCACTTTCATCTAATTTCTGCCTTTTGACTTTGTAACCTAATTAAAAAAGCTCGTAATGCCTGCCCTAGGGGAAGATCCGTTAAAACACACTCACAAAGCCCACTCGTGGTTCCCTGGACAGGTCATGTAAGGTGTGTAAGCAGCGATGGACTGGATCTGCTTCATGAACTCATCACCGATCCGGCCATTGTCCTGAGTGAACACACACACACACACACACACACACACACACACACACACACACACACACACACACACACACACACACGTTTGTTTTTGTGAAATATAGAGACATTCCATAGGCGTAATGGTTTTTATACTGTACAAACCGTATTTTCTATCTCCTTACACTGCCCCTAAACCTACCCATCACACACACACACATACACACACTGCCCCTAAACCTACCCATCACACACACACACATACACACACACATATACACACGCACGCACGCACACACAACCTGAAGGAGTCTTTGAAATAGGTGACCTTTGTAAGATATTTTTGCAGTGTTTCTTAAGCAGAATGACCCCAAAACACATGAAATAACAACCGAAGAGATGTGTGTATCCCTCACAGCCTCGCTGTCATTCCTGTTAACCGATTAAGAGGATCATTTTTACAGATAAAAAAGGATAAATTGTGTGTCTGATGGTTTAGGGGCAGGGGCTGTGTGGTGTGTGCATGTGTGTGTGTGTGTGTCTGTGTGTTTGATGAGTAGGTTTAAAGGCAGGGGCAGTGTGTGTGTGTGTGTGTGTGTGTGTGTTCTCTTACCTCATGTAAGTCATATGCAAAGTCCCCTGTGAAAACAATGACATGCTGTAATGCACTTTCAGCACATGCAGAGGCTCAGACTCTGGTAATCACATGTGTGTGTGTGTGTGTGTGTGTGTGTGTGTGTGTGTGTGTGTGTGTGTGTGTGTGTGTGTGTGTGTGTGTGTGTGTGAAAGAATTTGTGTGTGTGTGTGTGTGAGAGAGTGGAAGAGAGGGCGTGTGCGTGTGCGTGTGTATGTGTGTGTGTGTGTGTGTGTGTGTGTGTGTGTGTGTGTGTGTGTGAGAGAGAGTGTGTGAGAGAGTGTTTGAGAGTGTGCGTGTGTGTGAGAGAGAGTGTGAGAGAGTGTGCGTGTGTGTGTGTGTGTGAGAGAGTGCGTGTGTATGTGTGTGTGTGCGTGAGAGAGAGTGTGTGAGAGAGTGTGTGAGAGTGCTCATGTGTGTTTGTGTGTGTGTGTGCGTGTGCGTGTGTGTGTGAATGCTGCGAGTCTCACCGATGTGCAAAATGACGTCGTACATGCCCATCTGCGTCTCCTTCTGCAGTCGACTCAGAGACTGAGGGTTTTCATTGCCCATGTCCCCGAACAGAGCGAACCTGGGGCTGAAACTCACGCTTTCATTCAGAGCGGTGAAATAAAAGACATCGCTCCAGCCGGCGTCACTGCCACAGTGATACACTGAAACACACACACACACACGCACGCACACACACACAGAAACTTTAACAAGGACATCACAAAGCCTTAAAAATATTCATATAAATTACTTTTGGTTTTTAGAAATTATTTAATTCTTAATTATAATAGAATAATTAATAATTTACAAATAAATTACAATAAATAAATAAAAAGTGATAAGAGTAGAATAATGTAAAGTGTGTATAATTATGACTCATGACACATTTATAGCATTTTTATGCACGGATCATAGGGTTATGATATCATATTTTATTACACGGCTCTGTGAAATACTTGATTCTGATTGGTCCATCGCCCATTCCAGCGGTGTGTTATTTCCAGATAACACACACCGCTCATCCGGGTACTGCGAGTTATCTCGACCGGTTCTACTTCTGTGCTTAACGCTGGCGCCATCTTGTGGCTTAAACAGCCGTGGGTAACAATGGAAGACTTCAAGGCAGGTTTCCTTCATAACGTTTTAAATATGGATATTTTTCTGACACAAACGCATCGATTGGAATCAGAAGGCTCTATTAACCCATCGGAGTCGTGTGGAGCACGTTATTTGACGGACAGCTGCATTTAATGGACTTCAGAAACAGCTCCAACTACTGCTGGGGTTAACGTTAGCCTGGACTTTTTAAATATAACTCTGATTGTATTTGTCTGACAGAAGAATGTCATAAACACCTATAATGACCTGAGGGCGAGTAAATCAGAGGCTTGGGTTCATCTTTGGCTGAACTAACCCTTTCAGCATTCATTCTCAACATTTAGCAGCGATAGATAAAGGCTTAAAGCAGGTTGGAACTGTTTTCCTTCGCGGAAGCTTTGCGTAAGAGCTAATAAAATATTTCATCTCAGGACAATATTTAGTGTGTAATTTATTTGAGACGAGTAGGCGTGTAATAAGCGGGATAATGTCCACCCAGCCGGTTGTTATCGCAGAATAAACCCCTTCAGAGTGACGCTCCGCTTCGCCTCGGGGTCCTGATCGCTCTGGAGGGGTTTATTCTGCGGTAACAACCGGCTGGGTGGACATTATCCCTCACATAGTATATCATAGGGTTACGGCGTTATAGTGTTATGATATCATATTATAGTATATCATAGGGTACCGTATTGGACGCCTGGCCTCAGCCCGCTCAGCCTGACTCGGTGTATGAATACGGTTCTTCCTTCCGACCCTTCATTAATGAACTTGCTGGCGTTTCCCTTCGCCATGTGACTGAAGATTTGGCCGCCCCATTCGCTGTACTCCACAATACTCTCCGTCTCATTGGCTGTGGACCATGTGACCTCCATAGAGCTCGAGACACCTGAGGAACAGTGTTGGGGAAAGTTACTTTGAAAAGTAGTGCAGTACAATATTGCGTAACTCACTTAAAAGTAAGTAATTGAGTTACTTAGTTACTTTTTAAGAAAAGTAGCAGGGCTGTGCGATACTGAACAAAAATGCGATAAGCAATATCTTGTTAAATAATGCGATATTCGATTTGCGATACGATATTGCAATTAGTGTGTAAAATCTATTTAAATTATATTTTTAAAAAATGAAACTGAGAATGAAACCATTTTTGTCTCGGGGAAAAGAAAGCATTGCAACAACATCTGAAACTGACCAGCAGTGTTTTAGGAAAACATTTATGTCACAAATCGTTCACGTTTCGGTGCGTGTGTGTGTGTGTGTCAGACAGTGTGAGACTGCAAGTTATTGTTTTTCGCAAATTATTGCGTTTAATAACTCTTTTTAACGTCAAACAATTCCCATAAGTAACAGTCACATGCCCAGTCTATTCTCTGCTATATGTGTCAACCTAAAACGGACACTCTTCACAATGTTGAAGTAGCCTATTAAAATATTATTATCATATTAAAATTATTCAGATATTGCATGCCGTTGCAATATGCATATTGCAATATGTACATTTGCGATATTTTGATAATTTCGATATATTGCACAGCCCTAAAAAGTAGTGTTACGTTGCTTTTTCTCACCTTTGTTTTTTATAAGAAAAAAATCTATTTTTATGCAAATGTAAGACCTCTTCACACCAAAATTGAAATAATAAACCTAAGGCTGAAGTAAAAATGCTAATTCGCACATGTACAGTAGAGGGCGCCGCTCAAAGAAACCTTTCAGTCGTTCTGGATAACAGAAAATAGGACGCAGAAGAAAAAAGTTGAACTCTTACTTCAGCAATAAAAGCTCAGGGCTCGACATTAACGCTTGTCTGGGACAAGTGGATTTTTTGAAGGGACATTGAAAGAGAATTTTACTTGTCCGACGGACAAGAGGCTGATTAAAACAAAAAATAACTAGCGGATCACCAAAATTCAGGAATGATTGTGCATTAGTTAAGTGTAAGTGGTGATCGATTGTGGATAATAATATATAATGAACTGACGATAATAAGGTCGATCTGTTGACGCTCGTGCAGCCTCGAGGAGAAAATACAACACTAGAGCGTTAAGCTGTTTCCTGAACACCATCACGACTGAAAGTGACACTGATTTCATGAGTTTCATAAACAATTAATTAACATTCACTTACATTAACATTCACTTAAAGTCACTTACATTTTAGATGCTATATTGAGTGCTTTTGTTTCTATTTCAGCAGCGAAAATTGTTCACAACAAAACCTTAATGCGTCTCACAGCAACAAGTGTGTTACTGAACGATTCAGTGTTTGAATGAATCGTTTGCTCAGTGACTCACTCATTAAGATGGCCATCTGCTGCCACCTACTGGAGGATTAGTTTCATGTTTAAACAAACTTTCCAACATTTATTTTGTGTCTATTCAAAACTACAAATCTCAAAACATTATTAAATGCAGTTGTAATTTTTTTAGTGTAATTTTTTTATTTGATTGGTAACAGCCCTTATAGTGTTGTATTTTAATTTAATGTATTGATCAAATTTAACAATATAAAATTAAGCCTGAAGCATAGCCTATATTTAACCAGATTAGGGGGAAATGCCCTTTATAAAAGGTAAAAATATCACAAATTTGAAATGATTCAATAAAAAAATAAAAAATAAAAATTCACAAATATGCAGATTTAAATATGTCAAAGCTGATTGAACACTGGTGAGAATATTGCTTCAGAATCAATTATATTTACAACACACACACACACACACACACACACACACACACACACACACACACACACACAATAAAAATTCCCGGACAAGCAAATGTTTTACTCAGACAAGTGAATGAACGATTCTAACCCTAACATCTCAAGCCCTGAAGGCTAAATATCTAGTCAGTTTTGCTTTTGGTTTAACCGAATCATCGAAAGTTAGCAGCAAAACATGGGTCAATAAAGGTAGATTAAAAACTTGTTTTATTTAATATTTAATTATTTATTTTATTTTATTTATTTGTTTATTTAACAGGGACAATGCATACAGACATAGCTACAATACCAGTACTGCAAATGATGCGCAGCATGTAGAGTTTATAGCTAGTGCTAATTCTCAACTCCTGTCCCTGGCTGGGCTTTTCCAAATCATTTCAAAACCATATACGTATGTCACTCATATACATACAAGCATAAAATTGGAGGTTTGCATAGTATTCTGATTTTGCATTTGACTGATTTTATTCATTTTGAGGAGTTGTGCAGATGAATAAATAAATGCTCACATATAGTTTAGAACTACAGTAACCTGTACAATAATCTTTGCATTTACTCATGCAATGCATTACTTTACTAGTTACTTGAAAAAGTAATCTGATTACGCAACTCAAGTTACTTGTAATGCGTTACCCACAACACTGCTGAGGACACACACATCACATAACACACACACACACACACACACACACACACACACATACACACACACACACTGCTGTGATGAGGAAGAATCCTCTTTGACAGACAGCTGTCAATCATGCCTGAACTCCCACCTGGATATGAGATGTGCACCTGATCCGGCTGAGTCCCCACGGGCGGCACGGCGGCGACGGATCCACACACACACAGGATCAGCAGAAGCGCCATCAGTCTGTGTGTGTGTGTGTGTGTGTGTGTGTGTGTGTGTGTGTGTGTGTGTGTGTGTGTGTGTGTGTGTGTGTGTGTGTGTGTGAGAGAGAGAGACAGACAGACAACATGAGGGTCACATGACTAACCAGTGCTGACAGAAACGTATACATTATGTTTTGTAAAGGTTTATTAAATGTTAGGATACACACACACACACACACACACACACACACACACACACACACACACACATACACAAACTCTTAATGTCTATGGGATGTCTGATAACATCACTAACATGCACATTCACAAACACAACTTCCTGAATGTCTGAATAACTTAAAAATGAATTGTGTTAATTAATAGATGGAAGAGTGACACACAACATAATTTATCAAACAATAAAATATCACAAATACACATCTAATGCCACATGCATAAACACCCACGTATACATTTAAACAACCCCTACATTAATAAACACTCAAACCAATCTCAGCTAAATAAATAAACGACACAAACATTTATATCTGACAGATTAAACTCTCAAACCTGTTGGTGTGTGTGTGTTTGTGTGTGTGTTCTGATTTCCTCAAACTGTCTGACTGCTGGTCACATGATCAGTGTTTTTCCCGGCAGATCACGTGACGCTCCTTTCCCACGTGTGTTTTGGGCGTCGACGTGCGCGCTCACGTCCAGAAGGGTTGGAATAACTCACACTGGTTAAATTGTCTAAGAACAATAAAAAAAGCTTTAAAAAATACATTAAGTCCCCTTCACTTTTTTCTCTGTTTTATTGTTTCTGGTTGTTATTTGTAACTGTCTGTTTTTAGCTGTTTGTGGTGTGTGTGTGTGTGTGTGTGTGTGTGTGTGTGTGTGTGTGTGTGTGTGTGTGTGTTTTCTCGTGCTTTGATTGACAGCTGTCTGTCAGTGAGATTAGCGCGTGTAAGCCACCTGAATTAGCTCTCTTTCTCTCTCTCACACACACACACACACACACACACACTCTCTCTCTCTCTCTCTCTCTCTCTCTCTCTCTCTCTCTCTCTCTCTCTCTCTCTCTCTCTCTCTCTCTCTCTCTCTCTCTCTCTCTCTCACACACACACACACACACACGTTTGTTTCACTATATTGATGAGGACATTACATAGACTTCCACTGATTTTATATCAGGTTAATGATGTTTTCTATCCCCTAACCCAACCCCTATAAACCTACACACACACACACACACACACACACACACACACACACACACACACACACACACTACCCCTATCCCTAAACCTACCCATCAGTAACCCATCACAGAAACATGCGCAAAACAATAGATTTAAATACAAAAATGTTTTGTCTGATTTATAAGCCTTTTTAACTAGTGAGGACCAGGCCAATGTCACACTAGTGAGTTGATTTCATTTTTTTAGGACATTTGCCATCACAAGTATTGCCAAACAAGAAACACACACAGACACACACGTGTAAGTTAAAGCTTATGAAATTAATCATCACTGATAATATAATATATAGAAATAATTTCGAAACACATTTCCTGGTGGACTATAGAAATGATCTCTGAGATTATAGTATAGCTGTTGAAAAAGGTGGCACGCGTTCGGTGACATCATCACGCAGCGCCTGTCAAACTGGCACAGTAATGTGACCCCTCACGGGGATTTATTTTTATCCGAACGGGAGTGCGCATTTAACCAAACACCGACGGTCCGATGAAGACGCGCGGGCGATATCGTGTGCGCGCGTGCGTTACTCTGCTGCTGTTTGCGCTGCACGCGAGTCTCTGTCACGAGCACATAAAACTGGACGAAGACGACGAGACTTCAGAAGATGTGAAGTTCAGGACGCCCGAGGGAGACGTGCGGGTTCATGTGACGGGTCGAGCTCTGGTTCCGGGGGTCAGTGGTCAAGACTGGATCTCGGCCGCGCGCGTTCTGCTGGACGGGGACGCACATGTGGGCTTCATCAGGTGCGTGAATGACGTCAACACAAACACTGAGACACGTGATCACACCATGCTTTATTAATATGATAAGATTTCACTTCCATCACAGCTAACCAGAATCGTTCTGTTGGTTAAAGGTGCAGTGTGTAATATTTATGAGGATCTAATGACATAAATGCAATATAATATACATAACTCCATTGGTGGAGGAAGTACTGAATCTCAGTACATAAGTAAAAGTACAAATAACCAGAGCCATATTTACTTTAGTAAAAGTAGAAGTACTACAACGACAATCCTACTTAATTAAAAGTTAAAAAGTACTTGATTTTAAAAGTACTTGTATAACAATTTATTCACTTAATGTCTATATTCTAATAATTAAAAAGAAGAAAACAGTATGGGCTGTGGTGTTTTAATTAAGTTAGTTAACTACAGTTAGTTAATTAGAACACTCAAGAGTAACGCTCAGAAGACACTCTAGAGTAACGCTCAGAGAACACTCTAGAGTAACGCTCAGAGAACACTCTAGAGTAACGCTCAGAGAACACTCTAGAGTAACGCTCAGAGAACACAAGAGTAACGCTCAGAGAACACTCTAGAGTAACGCTCAGAGAACACTCTAGAGTAACGCTCAGAGAACACTCTAGAGTACCGCTCAGAGGACACTCTAGAGTAACGCTCAGAGAACACAAGAGTAACGCTCAGAGAACACTCTAGAGTAACGCTCAGAGAACACTCTAGAGTAACGCTCAGAGAACACTCTAGAGTAACGCTCAGAGAACACTCTAGAGTAACGCTCAGAGAACACTCTAGAGTAACGCTCAGAGAACACTCTAGAGTAACGCTCAGAGAACGCTCTAGAGTAACGCTCAGAGAACACTCTAGAGTAACGCTCAGAGAACACTCTAGAGTAACGCTCAGAGAACACTCTAGAGTAACGCTCAGAGAACACTCTAGAGTAACGCTCAGAGAACACTCTAGAGTAACGCTCAGAGGACACTCTAGAGTAACGCTCAGAGGACACTCTAGAGTAACGCTCAGAGAACACTAGAGTAACGCTCAGAGAACACTCTAGAGTAACGCTCAGAGAACACTCTAGAGTAACGCTCAGAGAACACTCTAGAGTAACGCTCAGAGGACACTCTAGAGTAACGCTCAGAGAACACTCTAGAGTAACGCTCAGAGGACACTCTAGAGTAACGCTCAGAGAACGCTCTAGAGTAACGCTCAGAGAACGCTCTAGAGTAACGCTCAGAGAACGCTCTAGAGTAACGCTCAGAGAACGCTCTAGAGTAACGCTCAGAGAACGCTCTAGAGTAACGCTCAGAGAACACTCTAGAGTAACGCTCAGAGAACACTCTAGAGTAACGCTCAGAGAACACTCAAGAGTAACGCTCAGAGGACACTCTAGAGTAACGCTCAGAGAACACTCTAGAGTAACGCTCAGAGGACACTCTAGAGTAACGCTCAGAGAACACTCTAGAGTAACGCTCAGAGAACACTCTAGAGTAACGCTCAGAGAACACTCTAGAGTAACGCTCAGAGGACACTCTAGAGTAACGCTCAGAGAACGCTCTAGAGTAACGCTCGGAGAACGCTCTAGAGTAACGCTCGGAGGACGCTCTAGAGTAACGCTCGGAGGACGCTCTAGAGTAACGCTCGGAGGACGCTCTAGAGTAACGCTCGGAGGACGCTCTAGAGTAACGCTCGGAGGAGGCTCTAGAGTAACGCTCGGAGGACGCTCTAGAGTAACGCTCGGAGGACGCTCTAGAGTAACGCTCGGAGGACGCTCTAGAGTAACGCTCAGAGGACGCTCTAGAGTAACGCTCAGAGGACACACTAGAGTAACGCTCAGAGGACACTAGAGTAAAGCTCAGAGGACACTCTAGAGTAAAGCTCAGAGGACACTCTAGAGTAACGCTCAGAGGACACTCTAGAGTAAAGCTCAGAGGACACTCTAGAGTAACGCTCAGAGGACACTCTAGAGTAAAGCTCAGAGGACACTCTAGAGTAACGCTCAAAGAACGCTCTAGAGTAACGCTCAGAGAACACTCTAGAGTAACGCTCAGAGGGCACTCTAGAGTAACGCTCAGAGAACACTCTAGAGTAACGCTCAGAGGACACACTAGAGTAACGCTCAGAGAACACTCTAGAGTAACGCTCAGAGGACACTCTAGAGTAACGCTCAGAGAACACTAGAGTAACGCTCAGAGAACACTCTAGAGTAACGCTCAGAGAACACTCTAGAGTAACGCTCAGAGAACACTCAAGAGTAACGCTCAGAGGACACTCTAGAGTAACGCTCAGAGAACACTCTAGAGTAACGCTCAGAGGACACTCTAGAGTAACGCTCAGAGGACACTCTAGAGTAACGCTCAGAGAACACTCTAGAGTAACGCTCGGAGGACGCTCTAGAGTAACGCTCGGAGAACGCTCTAGAGTAACGCTCGGAGGACGCTCTAGAGTAACGCTCGGAGGACGCTCTAGAGTAACGCTCGGAGGACGCTCTAGAGTAACGCTCGGAGGACGCTCTAGAGTAACGCTCGGAGGACGCTCTAGAGTAACGCTCGGAGGACGCTCTAGAGTAACGCTCGGAGGACGCTCTAGAGTAACGCTCGGAGGACGCTCTAGAGTAACGCTCGGAGGACGCTCTAGAGTAACGCTCGGAGGACGCTCTAGAGTAACGCTCGGAGGACGCTCTAGAGTAACGCTCGGAGGACCCTCTAGAGTAACGCTCGGAGGACGCTCTAGAGTAACGCTCGGAGGACGCTCTAGAGTAACGCTCGGAGGACGCTCTAGAGTAACGCTCGGAGGACGCTCTAGAGTAACGCTCGGATGACGCTCTAGAGTAACGCTCAGAGGACGCTCTAGAGTAACGCTCAGAGGACACACTAGAGTAACGCTCAGAGGACACACTAGAGTAACGCTCAGAGGACACTCTAGAGTAACGCTCAGAGGACACTCTAGAGTAACGCTCAGAGGACACTCTAGAGTAAAGCTCAGAGGACACTCTAGAGTAACGCTCAGAGGACACTCTAGAGTAAAGCTCAGAGGACGCTCTAGAGTAACGCTCAGAGGACGCTCTAGAGTAACGCTCAGAGGACGCTCTAGAGTAACGCTCAAAGAACGCTCTAGAGTAACGCTCAGAGAACGCTCTAGAGTAACGCTCAGAGAACTCACTAGAGTAACGCTCAGAGAACGTTCTAGAGTAACGCTCAGAGAACGCTCTAGAGTAACGCTCAGAGAACGCTCTAGAGTAACGCTCAGAGTAACGCTCAGAGAACGCTCTAGAGTAACGCTCTAGAGTAACGCTCAGAGAACGCTCTAGAGTAACGCTCAGAGAACGCTCTAGAGTAACGCTCAGACAACGCTCTAGACTAACGCTCAGAGAACGCTCTAGGGTAACGCTCAGAGAACGCTCTAGACTAACGCTCAGAGAACACTCTAGAGTAACGCTCAGAGAAAACTCTAGACTAACGCTCAGAGAACACTCTAGAGTAACGCTCAGAAAACAATAGAGTAACGCTCAGAGAACACTCAAGAGTAACGCTCAGAGAACGCTCAGAGAACACTCTAGGGTAACGCTCAGAGAACGCTCTAGACTAACGCTCAGAGAACACTCTAGAGTAACGCTCAGTGAACACTCTAGAGTAACGCTCAGAGAACACTCTAGAGTAACGCTCAGAAAACAATAGAGTAACGCTCAGAGAACACTCAAGAGTAACGCTCAGAGAACGCTCAGAGAACACTCTAGATTAACGCTCAGAGAACACTCTAGAGTAACGCTCAGAGGACACTCTAGAGTAACGCTCAGAGGACACTCTAGAGTAACGCTCAGAGGACGCTCTAGAGTAACGCTCAGAGGACGCTCTAGAGTAACGCTCAAAGAACGCTCTAGAGTAACGCTCAAAGAACGCTCTAGAGTAACGCTCAGAGAACGCTCTAGAGTAACGCTCAGAGAACTCACTAGAGTAACGCTCAGAGAACGTTCTAGAGTAACGCTCAGAGAACGCTCTAGAGTAACGCTCAGAGAACGCTCTAGAGTAACGCTCAGAGTAACGCTCAGAGAACGCTCTAGAGTAACGCTCTAGAGTAACGCTCAGAGAACGCTCTAGAGTAACGCTCAGAGAACGCTCTAGAGTAACGCTCAGACAACGCTCTAGACTAACGCTCAGAGAACGCTCTAGGGTAACGCTCAGAGAACGCTCTAGACTAACGCTCAGAGAACACTCTAGAGTAACGCTCAGAGAAAACTCTAGACTAACGCTCAGAGAACACTCTAGAGTAACGCTCAGAAAACAATAGAGTAACGCTCAGAGAACACTCAAGAGTAACGCTCAGAGAACGCTCAGAGAACACTCTAGGGTAACGCTCAGAGAACGCTCTAGACTAACGCTCAGAGAACACTCTAGAGTAACGCTCAGTGAACACTCTAGAGTAACGCTCAGAGAACACTCTAGAGTAACGCTCAGAAAACAATAGAGTAACGCTCAGAGAACACTCAAGAGTAACGCTCAGAGAACGCTCAGAGAACACTCTAGATTAACGCTCAGAGAACACTCTAGAGTAACGCTCAGTGAACACTCTAGAGTAACGCTCAGAGAACACTCTAGAGTAACGCTCAGAAAACAATAGAGTAACGCTCAGAGAACACTCAAGAGTAACGCTCAGAGAACGCTCAGAGAACACTCTAGATTAACGCTCAGAGAACACTCTAGAGTAACGCTCAGAGAACACTAGAGTAACACTCAGAGAACACTCTAGAGTAACGCTCAGAGAGCACTCTAGAGTAACGCTCAGAGAGCACTCTAGAGTAACGCTCAGAGAACACTAGAGTAACGCTCAGAGAACACTCAAGAGTAACGCTCAGAGAACGCTCAGAGAACACTAGAGTAACGTTTAGAGAACACTCAAGAGTAACACTCAGAGAACGCTCAGAGAACACTAGAGTAACGTTTAGAGAACACTCAAGAGTAACGCTCGGAGAACACTCTAGAGTAACGCTCAGAAAACACTCTAGAGTAACGCTCAGAGAACACTCTAGAGTAACGTTTAGAGAACACTCTAGAGTAACGCTCAGAGGACACTCTAGAGTAACGCTCAGAGGACACTCTAGAGTAACGCTCAGAGAACACTCTAGAGTAACGCTCAGAGAACACTCTAGAGTACCGCTCAGAGAACACTCTAGAGTAACGCTCAGAGAACACTCTAGAGTACCGCTCAGAGAACACTCTAGAGTAACACAACGTTTTTAGAATTTACTTTTTGTCCCGCTCCTTCCTGCAGAGATGATGGAGGTTTTACAGTTAGTGACGTTCCATCCGGTTCGTATGTTTTGGAAATCTCCTCTCCAACCTACAGATTCCAGCCTGTCCGAGTCGACATCACCGCTACAGGGAAAATGAGGTGTGTGGATGTAAAACAGTTTCATAGGATGCTCACCGTTCAAACTCCTACATTGATTTTAATGCGTTGTAATACCGATGGTTAATTACGATAGTTGTTAAGCATGATGAATATTCCGTGAAGTGTTGGGTAGTTGTTAACAAATTACATGATGAAAATTGTACTTAGTAACGTTATATTTTCTATTACACATTTTAGGTAGTGTATTCTGACCACTTTTGGATTACTTTTGGCTCACACAGATTTTTGATAGCTAAACATGATCGCTAACATGATTTAGCACATTTGCTAACATGTTGCTAGCATGATTACCATGCTGATAACATAATTTAACTCGTTACATTAACATGCTAGATTTAACACATTGATTTAGCTTGTTGGTAGCATGTTTTAACATCTTGTTAATGTGATTTGTCATGTTGTTAGCATTATTTAACACATTGTTAGCATGATTTACCAACCAATAAAAGTAACTGTAACTGAGCGTTTTAATACATGTAATCTAATTACAAGTACTTTGTAATCGGATTACATTGGGCCTAATTCATGAAAGTTTTGTAAATATATGAGCAAATTCTGAGTCATTTGCGCGCAAAATGGACCTTTATGAAATTCTCCTCCAGATTCACAAATTCATATACCACAGATTCGTTAGTTAAATGCGTGTATATTAATGAATTCCAGACATGAGTAAATAAGAAGCGCATGCACGCTCATTTTTTAACTAGCATAATCCCCGCCCATGAGTTACAACTGCAAATGGCATGGCCAGGAACGCTGCGGACTCTTCTGGAATTCTTTCTCAGGTTTGGATTCAGTATTTTGGATAAATGCTAAAGAGAGTAATTGGCCATATGACTAGCAATTAATATTAAATTATCGTGTGTCCACCAAAGCATGTTTTAGCCAGCTAAACACTTTTTTAAACAGTGCTTTGCAAGGGCAGCTTTTTTCCAGCTGAGATACTTCGGTAGCTATGATAAAGAATATCCATGGCAGTAATGTGTAACTATTATCTCATTTTGAAGAATATTACTGAATTTAGAAAAGCAGTAAAAAGCAGTATTAACTTCTCTATTATTGTTGTTGGTGTCACTTGGTGTATAAGTGGCATGATTGGTTGGTGCAGTTTTTGTCCCGCCCCTCCTACACTGTGATTGGATGGCCTGGTAAAAAAATGACAGTGACGAGCGCTGCCTATTACCCAACGTTAAACAGTACAAACAAAACAACACAAAAAAGACGGGGCAAATCAACTCTTGAAATATGATTATGCTAGGCCTGCCCTACATAGTGCATTAAAATGCAATGTCATCAGTTTGCCTAAATTAGAAAAACACAGACCGTTCAAATGTTTTACGCACCATTTACACGTGGGAGGGAGCTGGTCCCAACCAAGCGGCAACCTCACACAGTTTCTCTTAAAGCTGATACGGAAGTGACTTAAACTGCAGTTCCTCCACTGGCCACTAGAGCGGCTCCAGAAGGAGCAGAATCTCATTGAGCCTCATGTTAAAATGCCCAACTTTACAGCAGAATAAAACATGTTTACAGTCTGAGACAGATTGTGGTTTTGGTCTATACGGCTAATTTTGCCCTTCATGACGACTGTGAGGGGGTGAATTATTTTTATAACTCATTCGTTTACATTGTATAAAGCCTTAAATTTCAGCATAATTAGGGTGTGGTCACTTTGATTGACAGGTGGATTAGCCATTTATCCGCTGTCTGTTATCATCGCGTCACCTAAGCTCCACCCACATCCCGCCTCTTTGCCCATTTTCTGTTATCCAGGAGTGACTCGTGATGACTCGCTCTACTTTACGCTTCAGAGCGGCTCGTCGGAATCCAATGGGTGACGTCACGGACACTACGGTCATTTTTTTTTTACAGTCTATGGTACCAACTAACATTTTGAAAATACAAACATTTTCGTGAATCCGAAAATTTACGTAAGAGCGGCTTTACGAACGATTTACACACAGATTCGTTCCGCATGTGTTTCATGATTGAGCCCCAATGTGCGTGTGTGTGTGCCGTGCAGGGCTCGTGTGGTGAACTACATCCAGACATCGGCAGTGATCCGGCTGCCGTACCCGCTCCAGATGAGAGCCGTCGGCACACACTCATACTTCATCCAGCGGGAGACCTGGGTCTGGTCTGATTTCCTCATGAACCCGATGGTGGGTCGCCGTGTGTGTGTGTGTGTGTTTGTGATGGGTAGGTTTAGGCCCAGGGGTAGTGTGTGTGTGTGTGTGATGGGTTGGTTTTGGGGTAGGGGCAGTGTGTGTGTGATGGGTAGGTTTAGGGGTAGGGGCAGTGTGTGTGTGTGTGTGTGTGTGTGTGTGTGTGTGTGTGTGTGATGGGTAGGTTTAGGGGCAGGGGCAGTTGTGTGTGTGTGCTCATGTGACTGCGGTCACACCGGTGTGACGTTATTATTGTACTCTTGTGCGTCCCCTCAGGTTCTCATGATGGTTCTCCCTCTTCTGATCATTGTTCTCCTTCCTAAAGTCATGAACACCAGTGATCCGGAGATTAGGCGGGTATGAGCTCACACACACACACAGACACACACACACACACACACACACACACACACACACACAAACACTGCCCCTGCCCCTGCCCCTAAACCTACCCATCACTCACACACACACACACACACACACACACACACACACACACACACACACACACTGATCATGTGGTTTCTTTTGAAGGAGATGGAGCAGTCGATGAACATGCTGAACACCAACCAGGAGCTTCCTGACGTCTCGGAGCTCATGACCAAGTTCTTCTCGCCGCCTAAAAGCCACGGGAGGTCTGGGGGCGGAGCCAGGCCACCTCGGGGCGGGGCTCCGAGTGTAAGGGGCGGGGCTTCACGGCGCAGATCAAAGATTAATACGTCCGTGCCAAATACAGAATAAAACGGCGATTATTCATTACGAACAAACTCTAGAGTGTATCTGCTCCTACATCGGTAACACTTTAATATAAAGCTCCAGTAAAGCAGCTGGACGTTTGTTACAGACTAGTGTTTATTAACCTTTGTTATATTATTTAATACAAATATAACTGTTCACTGTTAGTTCATGTTCATCATAAAATATATTAAAAGAGACATTGGTGATACTTTACTATACAATTTCATAAATGGAAAGTGATACCAAATTATTTTATTTATTGAAGTTATTATAAGTAATTAAACACATTTAAGGACTAATGAATAAAGGTTTAAATAAATAAATGTTGTTTCTTTTATTTTCTATTTTCAGAGATTGGGTTATGTAGGTTAATGAGTCACTTGTGTGTGTGTGTGTGTGTGTGCGTGCGTGCGTGCGTGCGTGCGTGTGAGTGAGTGTGTGTGTGAGAGAGAGTGTGTGTGTCTGTGTGTGTGAGAGAGAGTGCGTCTGTGTGTGAGAGAGAGTGTGTGTGTCTGTGTGTGTGAGAGAGAGTGTGTGTGTCTGTGTGTGTGAGAGAGAGTGCGTCTGTGTGTGAGAGAGAGTGTGTCTGTGTGTGAGAGAGAGTGTGTGTGTCTGTGTGTGTGAGTGTGTGTGTGAGAGAGAATGCGTGTGTGTGTGTGAAAGTGCATGTGTGAGAGTGAGTGTGAGAGAGTGTGTGTGTGTGTGTGTTAGTGAGTGAGTGTGTGTGTGTGTGCGTGTGTGAGAGATAGAGAGATAGAGAGAGAGAGAGAGAGAGAGAGAGAGAGAGAGAGAGAGAGAGTCAAATGAGCTCAGTGTGACATTTATGGACAGAGATTGAATCTATATTTAGCAGATGTGTGTGATTCTTCTAGGACACACACATACACACACACACACACACCTGTCTCAGAGCACTAAACACAAAGTTCATGAAAACACTGATCTTGTGTGAATCTGCATCTCACAAAAATGTGAACAACCATCAAACTGTTTAATATTGTGGCAATATTATCCACAATATATGTTCAAAATCAGTCCCTGGCACTCATTGGGCCGATAATCAGCACAAAAGCAATAAATACTTCACATTTTAGTATTCAGAAATACAATTTGAGGTGAAATATAATTTGATCAGTATTTATGAATATATAATTCGAAAAGTATTTATTAATATTTTCAATTCACTTTTAATGTTATATTTTCAGATTTATAGTTTTGTGCTTTTTATTTTAATATAATAATATTTTTTTTGTTTTGTTTTAGAAATGTTAGTACTAAGTGTGGTAGTTTGTCAGTTCCACGTGTAAAGATAAAGCCGGTCTGACTGAATCATGGCTGATCTGTGGACGGAGGTCAAGGTTCGGCTGGTGATCGGGTCATCAATCAGTGACTGGCGTTTCAACACAGAGTCAAAGGCCGAAATAAATCAGATAAAAGAAGTGAAACTCAGTACAGTAAAGAGTCCAGATAAAGGCTTAAACCCTCCAGTGACGGGCTGAAGTCCAGCTGAGAGAGGGACGGCTCTCACACACACACACACACTTCCGCTGTCAGGACTGACTCTCTCACACACACACACTTCTGCTGTCAGGACAGACTCTCACACATACACACACTTCTGCTGTCAGGACAGACTCTCTCTCAAACACACACACACACTCAGGATGCTGATGCTGTGGGTTTGTCTCGGGCTGCTGCCGTGTGTTCGGACTGAAGCGTCTCCTGCTGAAAACTTCCATCTGCTCACGCCAGAGGAACACAAACTCATCCTGAACCTCGGACAGAAAGGTCAGATCACTGTTTATTCTGAAGAGCTTGAGTGTCATCAGTGCTTAGATATAAAACATAATCATTCACCATCCAGACTCTAGAGCGTTCTCTGAGTGTTACTCTAGAGTGTTCTCTGAGCGTTACTCTAGAGTGTTCTCTGAGCGTTAGTCTAGAGTGTTCTCTGAGCGTTACTCTAGAGTGTTCTCTGAGCGTTAGTCTAGAGTGTTCTCTGAGCGTTACTCTAGAGTGTTCTCTGAGCGTTACTCTAGAGTGTTCTCTGAGCGTTAGTCTAGAGTGTTCTCTGAGCGTTACTCTAGAGTGTTCTCTGAGCGTTACTCTAGAGTGTTCTCTGAGCGTTACTCTAGAGTGTTCTCTGAGCGTTAGTCTAGAGTGTTCTCTGAGCGTTACTCTAGAGTGTTCTCTGAGCGTTAGTCTAGAGTGTTCTCCGAGCGTTACTCTTGAGTGTTCTCTGAGCGTTACTCTAGAGTGTTCTCTGAGCGTTACTCTAGAGTGTTCTCTGAGCGTTACTCTAGAGTGTTCTCTGAGCGTTACTCTAGAGTGTTCTCTGAGCGTTAGTCTAGAGTGTTCTCCGAGCGTTACTCTTGAGTGTTCTCTGAGCGTTACTCTAGAGTGTTCTCTGAGCGTTACTCTAGAGTGTTCTCTGAGCATTACTCTTGAGTGTTCTCTGAGCGTTACTCTAGAGTGTTCTCTGAGCGTTCTCTGAGCATTACTCTAGATTGTTCTCTGAGCGTTCTCTGAGCGTTACTCTAGAGTGTTCTCTGAGCGTTCTCTGAGCGTTACTCTAGATTGTTCTCTGAGCGTTCTCTGAGCGTTACTCTAGAGTGTTCTCTGAGCGTTCTCTGAGCGTTACTCTAAAGTGTTCTCTGAGCGTTCTCTGAGCGTTACTCTAGAGTGTTCTCTGAGCGTTCTCTGAGCATTACTCTAGAGTGTTCTATGAGCGTTACTCTAGAGTGTTCTCTGAGCGTTCTCTGAGCGTTACTCTAGAGTGTTCTCTGAGCGTTCTCTGAGCGTTACTCTAGAGTGTTCTCTGAGCGTTCTCTGAGCGTTACTCTAGAGTGTTCTCTGAGCGTTCTCTGAGGGTTACTCTAGAGTGTTCTCTGAGCGTTCTCTGAGCGTTCTCTGAGCATTACTCTAGAGTGTTCTCTGAGCGTTACTCTAGAGTGTTCTCTGAGCGTTACTCTAGAGTGTTCTCTGAGCGTTACTCTAGAGTGTTCTCTGAGCGTTACTCTAGAGTGTTCTCTGAGCGTTACTCTTGTGTTCTCTGAGCGTTACTCTAGAGTGTTCTCTGAGCGTTACTCTAGAGTGTTCTCTGAGCGTTACTCTAGAGTGTTCTCTGAGCGTTACTCTTGAGTGTTCTCTGAGCGTTACTCTAGAGTGTTCTCTGAGCGTTACTCTAGAGTGTTCTCTGAGCGTTACTCTTGTGTTCTCTGAGCGTTACTCTAGAGTGTTCTCTGAGCGTTACTCTTGAGTGTTCTCTGAGCGTTACTCTTGTGTTCTCTGAGCGTTACTCTAGAGTGTTCTCTGAGCGTTCAGAGTAAATCCATTACCCCTATGGAAAGTCCCCACAATTCTAAAACCTAATGTGTGTGTGTGTGTGTGTGTGTGTGATGTTCTCTCAGAGATTCCCCGGGACTGTCATGAGCTGTGGCAGAGCTCCGCCGGTGAGACGCGGGACGGCCTGTACCTGATCCAGCCCGGAGCCTCTCCGATCGCGGTGCACTGTGCCATGAGCGCCGGTGGATGGACGGTAGTTCAGCACATCACGGTTAACGGAAGCGTAGACTTCGACCGCGGCTGGGACGAGTATAAGCGTGGCTTCGGATCACTCACCGGAAACCACTGGCTGGGCAACGAGCACCTGCACCGGCTCACAACCGGACCTGTGCGATATAAGCTCGGGATCAAGCTGGTGGACAAAGACGCGTTGACCAAAACGGGCGAGTACGATCCGGTTCTGGTGGAGGGCGAGGACGCGCAGTACCGGCTGCGTTTGGGTCCGTTTAACGGCACGGCGGCGGACGCGCTCACGCTGGACACCGAGAATTACCTTCACGACAACCAACGCTTCACCACCAGAGATCGCGACAACGACAACTACTTCCAAAATTGCGCCAAACTGGAGTTCCAGGGCGTCGCAGGCGGTGGATGGTGGTACGACGCGTGCGCCGGTGCGAACCTCAACCGGAGGAACGTCATCTACTGGCAGAAAGATTGCAATAAAGAGCACCTGTGCAAATACGCCTGGATGATGGTGAGACCGTCAGAGCAGGTCAAGGTCATTCGCACCGGAGACTGTGCCAGGGACGAACTCTGATCATCCATTATTCGGCCTCACCTCTGGTCATTTTGACCCCAAACTCATATATATTTTTTAAATTGTTTTTCGGAGTGGTCTAAGACCTCAGGACTTCTGTCACACGAATACACACAAAAAATTGACAGGGATGAACTCTGTTCAACCATTAATGGGATAGTTCAGCCAAAAATGAAATGTCTGTCATTAACTCCTCTCCCTAATGTCGTTCCACACCCGTAAGACCTCCGTTCATCTTCACACACAGTTTAAGATATTTTATATTTAGTCCGAGAGCGTATGCAAGTGTATGCACACTATACTGTCCATGTCCAGAAAGGGAATAAAAACATCATCACAGTAGTCCATATGAGACATCAGTGGGTTAATTAGAGTCTCTTGAAGCATCAGAAATACATTTGGGTCCAAAAATAACAAAAACTACGACTTGCTGAATAAAGTCGTAGTTTTTGTTATTTTTGTTATTTTTCAAATGTATTTTGGATGCTTTAAGAGACTCTAATTAACCCACTGATGTCTCATATGTGTAATAAGAACACTGTAAAATAAAGTTTACCAATTATTTTTCTGACCCCAATTGCATTTTTTTCTTATTTTTAACATTTACAATATGCTGTTCGATTTTCTGAAATCAATATGTTAATTCTTGTCGTTTAGCTTCTAAAATGAATTCATCAAGGAATGATTAGATAAAACAAGTCAAAAGAATTGATAAGATGTGATTTTTTTTCCAGGGTATTGAATTATTAACCCATTAAACACATGATGATCAATGATCTATTTCTTTTTTATTCAATAAACATTTAAACGTCAGATTTATTTGAGGTTTTCCTTACTATCATGGTCAAATGTGACCGTACACATTAACTATTTTTCAATTAAATAAATGTTGTATATTTAAGTTTAGTTTAGTAATATTTTTTGAATATTTTGAGGAGATCGTTTGGTACTAAATACTATTTGTGCATTAATTATGGTCCATTAATGACCACTTAAAATATTTTTCTTTTAATATTTATATTATTTATATTACAATTAGTGTAGTAATTAAGGTTAACAGAGAGAATTCTAATGCAAAGAGGCAAATTAGAGTCATTTTGTGGCTGAAAAATAATAATTTTAATTTGTAATGCCAGTACCCACTAAGTATAGCTTATTATTTATGGCTCTTTAATAAATAATAGTCAAGTTGCTCAAAGTATTGCAGATCATAACTGCTTAATTATTTTTAGGTTTTGCATTTGAATACATGTTTAGACATATAGAACACTAGATTTTTTAAAATGTGAAATTTTTAAATGTTAATTACCCCCCCCCCCCATTTAACCCATTCACCACATGACGATCAATTATCTATTTCTTTTTTATTCAATAAACATTTAAACGTCAGATTTATTTGTACTGAAGAGTACAAAACGTCTCTCAAACCTGATCACACACACGATTACAGGGAACGAACAGACCAAAGACACACCGCGGGTTACAGAGTTTCTGTCTGGTTTTCCAGCACAAAAATATCTCAACATTCATAAATCACGACACATTTACTGGAGAAGAGACACGACTGAAGAAAATAATCATCAAAATGAAGTGAGTGTGTTTAAAACAAGAACAAAATAATCTCGTTTTAATGAATTAAGTCGATCTTTTCTGAGCAAACCCACTTCATTTCTCTTCTCCAGTAAACATGTCTTGATTTATGAAGGTTTATATATGTGTGCTGGAGAAACACTGAAGTTTTTGCAGTGTGGTTTCAATCCACCAAGCAATAAAGCTGATGAAAATATGAAGTTCTGAATGTTTGTTCGCCTTCATTGAGTTGTTTACAGCACATCTACAGACAGAAATCACACGCTGTTTGTTTCCTCACTGTAAAAAATTACTTTAAAAATAAGTTAACTGGTTGCCTTAACATTTTAAGTTCATTGAAATTAAAAATTTGAGTTAATACAATGAACATTTTTGAGAATCGACAACCTTTATTCAAATATTATCAAAATATTGTGTAAGCATGTTGGGTAATTGTGTGTTTTATTTGTGATGACGCAGCCAAATTGTGCTATTTTCATGATTTATCATATTTTTTATGTGGTTGAGATACAACAATATTTTGAGTTTCTCCAATTAAGCCAATTTCCTTCATTGTATCAACTCCAATTTTTTTAAGGCAACCAGATTACTTACTTTTTTAAGTTAAACCAACAAAATTTGTTACAGTGTCCCTGCATCTTCCGCCCCTATAATGGCACAGTAAGGCATCTGAAGTGGGTACAATCGACATCAAGCCTTTGACACGGACGACATGAGCCCTTATTAACACTGTGACGGTATAACAGGATCAGATGGAGTTTGTTCTGTACTGAACACCATCATATTCTGACCACTCAATCTACATCAATGCTGTGAAACATCTGAACATCACACACTGCTGCTTTATAGAGTTAAGTTCTCACATAAATACTGATGAAAATATTAAAGGGGAGATTTGACTCTTCTCAAACATGGTAAAGTTTTACAGGAGACGTGGAGACTCATATGGGCCAGTTTATAGGGCATTTAGGGCTTTACTGGGGTGAACTAAACTACCGGTCAAATGTTTGAATAACTAAGAAGTCTCTTCTGCCCAATAATCTGATCATAACTCCAGTAATCAGTGTAATATTCCTCCAGTGTAGATCATCTGTTCTCGATGTGAATATATAGTAAAGTGTGATTTATTCCTGTGATCAAAGCTGAATTTATCATCATTACTCCAGTCTTCAGTGTCACATGATCCTTCACTAATCATTCTCAGATGAGGATTGGGTTTGTGATATATTAACATTTAAATGTTAGCATTAGTTACTTTTAATCATCAAGGACACATTGAAGGGCACCTATTATGCAAAATTCACTCTTAAATGTTTGAGCATAAATGTGTGTGGCGGCAGTGTTACACAACCACACAATAATGATAAAATCCACTCACTCCTCTTTTTTAATCCCCATAAATCATAAGCAGTGTTTTAGAACAAGCCGTTTGCAGATTCTAGCAGTGTGACGTCACATTGCTTAGGCCCCGCACCCACCCTATTAGCATAGACTCCACCCACAGCTGCTGACAGACTCCGCCCTATTAGCATAGACTCCACCCACAGCTGCTGACAGACTCCGCCCTATTAGCATAGACTCCACCCACAGCTGCTGACAGACTCCGCCCTATTAGCATAGACTCCACCCACAGCTGCTGACAGACTTCGCCCACAATGTCTGATGGACTATCACGTGAGCTCGATAGAGATGATCAGCAAAGCCAAACAGATGTTTTAATTTTTGGCAGAGTATCAGTACAGGCTCCGCCTCTTCTAGATAAGGGGTGGAGCATCTGCTCATTTGCATTTAAAGACACATGCACAGAAACAACATGTTTTTCCTCCCACTCAAAAATGGGCATTTACAACATGATATAATGAATAATCTGTGGGGTATTTTGATCAAATCATAAGCAGTGTCTCAGAACAAGCCGCTTGCAGATTCTAGCAGTGTGACATCACCTTGCTTAGGCCCCACCCTATTATCATAGACTCCACCCACGGCTCCTGACGGACTCCACCCTATTATCATAGACTCTGCCCACGGCTCCTTACGGACTCCACTCTATTATCATAGACTCTGCCCTCGGCTCCTGACAGACTCCACCATATTATCATAGACCCCACCCACGGCTGCTGACGGACTCCACCGTATTATCATAGACTCCACCCACGGCTCCTGACGGACTCCACCCTATTATCATAGACTCCTCACACAGCTGCTGACAGACTCCACCCTATTATCATAGACTCCACCCACGTATGCTGACGGACTCCACCCTATTATCATAGACTCCACCCACGGCTGCTGACGGACTCCACCCTATTATCATAGACTCCACCCACGGCTGCTGATGGACTCCACCCTATTATCATAGACTCTGCCCACAGCTGCCAACGGACTCCGCACTATTACCATAGACTCTGCCCACGGCTGCCAACGGACTCCGCCCTATTATCATAGACTCCACCCACGGCTGCAGACGGACTCCACCCTATTATCATAGACTCCACCCACGGCTGCTGACGGACTCCGCCCTATTATCAGTCTCTTCCCACGGCTTTTGACAGACTCCGCCCTATTATCATAGATTCCGCCCACGGCTGCTGACGGACTCCGCCCTATTATCCTAGACTCCGCCCACGGCTGCTGACGGACTTCGACCTATTATCATAGACTCCGCCCACGGCTGCTGATGTAGTCCACCCTATTATCATAGACCCCGCCCACGGCTGCTGATTGAGTTCGCCCTATTATCATAGATTCCACCCACGGCTGCTGACGGACTTCGCCCTATTATCATAGACTCCGCCCACGGCTGCTGACGGACTTCGTCCTATTATCATAGACTCCGCCCACGGCTGCTGATGGAGTCCGCCCTATTATCATAGACTCCGCCCACGGCTGCTGATGGAGTCCGCCCTATTATCATAGACTCCGCCACGGCTGCTGATGGAGTCCGCCCTATTATCATAGACTTCGCCCACGGCTGCTGACGGACTTCGTCCTATTATCATAGACTCCGCCCACGGCTGCTGATGGAGTCCGCTATTATCATAGACTCCGCCCACGGCTGCTGATGGAGTTCACCCTATTATCATAGACTCCGCCCACGGCTGCTGACGGACTTCGTCCTATTATCATAGACTCCGCCCACGGCTACTGATGGAGTCCACCCTATTATCATAGACTCCGCCCACGGCTGCTGATGGAGTCCGCTCTATTATCATAGACTCCGCCCACGGCTGCCGACGGACTTTGCCCACGTGAGTGAGCGCGATAGAGATGATCAACAAACCCAAACAGATGTTTTAGTTTTTTTCAGAGGATCAGTACAGGCTCTGTCCTCTTCTGGATAGGGGGCAGAGCAGCCACTCATTTGCATTTAAAGACACATGCATGATAACATGTATTTCCTTGCACTCAAAAATGCACATTTACAACATGATATAAAAAATGATCTGTGGGGTATTTTGAGCTGAAACTTCACGCACACATTCTGAGCATAATAGGTCAACTTTAAACTTTTCAAAAGCGACAGTAAAGTGATGCTGAAGACTGGAGTAATGATGATAAATTTAGCTTTGATCACAGGAAAAAAAATCACACCTTACTATATATTAACATAGAGAACAGATGATTTACACAGGAGGAATATTTCACTGCTTACTGGATTTATGATCAGATAAATGCAGCAGAGTAAAATTGGGTGGTGTTTCTGTCCTCAAGTGACTGTAATGTAAAGTTCAGGATGGCTCTCAGGCGAGTCTGCCACCGGCCGTCGGGTTCTGTCCGCACCAGTACAACTTCTCCTCCACCCGCTTCTTCCTCCACTGGCAAAGCAGCAACATGCGGAAGGTCTTCTGGAAGGTTTTGTTGCAGAGCGCGTAACACATGGGGTTCACGGTGCTGTTGACATAACACAGCCAGTATCCCAAATGCCAGAGCGAGAGCGGGATGCATTGGGAGCAGAAGGTAGATACGAGCACCATGATGTTATAGGGGGTCCAGGTGAGGATGAAGGCCAGCAAGATGGCACTCAGAGTCTGGGCCGCCTTCTTTTCTTTGATCAGGACCATCCTCTTCCTCTTGGTAATCTGGCTTTTTAGTGTGCCGTCGGCGGGTTTGGAAGAAGACGAGGATGAGGGCGCGTTCACAGACTCGGCGGATGAAAAGGACGAGGGTTTGGCGTCTCCGTTGGTGTTCTTAAGCGGACCGGATGCCGGTTTGAACTTGTACGAAACACACTTCTTGCTCCTCATAGGGCTTGCCCGGAAGTAGTCCTCGCTTTCGGCCTTAAGTTTGCTTGCCTGGAAGACGGCGGGAGACGTGGAGCGTTCGTCGTCTTCAGAAGAGGCGTAGCTATTGAAGTCGGCGGGTTTGGGAGTGTCACTTCGTTCTTTTTCGCTAGTGTGCTTGCAGCCGAAACACGAGCGGATGGTTTGTGGCTCGGAGTCGGAAGAAGAGTTGACGCCTTGAAGCTCTGCGAGGTCTTTGGTGCGTCTTTCGGTTTCCTTGTATATCCGGCAGTAGAGGATAGTCATTACGGATACAGGGATGTAGAACGCCGCAATCGCCGTCCCGAAAGTGATAACAGGCTCTGAAAAAAACTGGATCTGACACTGACGTTCAGGAACCGTACGTTTTCCTACAAAATACTGCCAGCATAGGATTGGCGGAGCCCAGAGGACGAAAGACACGAGCCAAGCCAAACCGATCATTACGGCCGCTCGCTTCGGCGTACGTTTGGCTCGATACGTCAGCGGTCGGGTGATAGAGAAGTACCGGTCGAAACTAATAACCAATAGATTCATCACAGAAGCATTACTGGCCACATAATCCAGAGCTAGCCACAAGTCACAAGCCAGATTGCCCAGCGCCCAGTAGCCCATTAGGATGTAAGAGGTGTAGAGATTCATGGAGAAGACGCCAATGATTAGGTCAGCGAAGGCCAGGCTCAGAAGGTAGTAGTTGTTGACCGTCTTCAGCTGGCTGTTCACCTTAAAGGACAGCATGACCAGGACGTTCCCGATGATTGTGACGAGGCTCACGATGCCGGAAACGCTGGCGATGGTCACGACCTCCCACAGGCTGTGTGTGAGCAGGAGGCCCGAGGCGTTGGCGCTGATATTTTCACCGCTCATGATGATCGCAGCAGGTCGATCCTTCATTCACACGCTGGTCAGCACGGCCATCTCCTGCAGAAACACACACGATGACTTCAGGTCAGGAAATGTCTAAAGATTTACCTGGATGCATACTGGAGAAAAACTGACTTTAGGACCCTGTGGGAACGGCTCATTTGCTCCATATAGAGCTATAAGGCCACACTGTAAAAAAATTAAGATAGAAATAAAATTAAGATATATATATTAGAGCTGTCAATCGATTAAAATATTTAATCGGGATTAATAGCATGATTGTCATGAGTTAACTTGTGATTAATTGCATTGTTGTGTGCTAATTCACGATTAATTGCATAGTTGCCATGGGTAAACTCACGATTAATTGCATGGCTGTCATGGGTGAACTCACGATTAATTGCATGGATGTCGTGGATAACCTTACGATTAATTGCATGGTTGTCATGGGTAAACTCACGATTAATCGCATGGTTGTCATGGGTAAACTCACGATTAATTGCATGGCTGTCATGGGTGAACTCACAATTAATCACATGGCTGTCATTAGTAAATTCATGATTAATTGGATGGTTGTCATGGGATAACTCACGATTAATCATGTGGCTGTCGTGGGTGAACTCACGATTAATTGCATGGATGTCGTGGATAACCTTGCGCTTAATTGCATGTTTGACATGGGTAAACTCACGATTAATCGCATGGTTGTCATGGGTAAACTCACAATTAATTGCATGGCTGTCATGGGTGAACTCACGATTAATTGCATGGATGTCGTGGATAACCTTACGATTAATTGCATGGTTGTCATGGGTAAACTCACGATTAATCACATGGTTGTCATGGGCAAACTCACGATTAATTGCATGGCTGTCATTGGTGAACTCACAATTAATTGCATGGGTGTCATGGGTAAACTCACAATTAATTGCATGGCTGTCATGGGTGAACTCACAATTAATTGCATGGGTGTCATGGGTGAACTCACAATTAATTGCATGGGTGTCATGGGTAAACTCACAATTAATTGCATGGGTGTCATGGGTGAACTCACAATTAATTGCATGGGTGTCATGGGTGAACTCACAATTAATTGCATGGGTGTCATGGGTAAACTCACAATTAATTGCATGGCTGTCATGGGTGAACTCACAATTAATTGCATGGGTGTCATGGGTAAACTCACAATGAATTGCATGGCTGTCATGGGTGAACTCACGATTAATTGCATGGTTGTCATGAGAGAACTCACGATTAATCGCATGGCTGTCATTAGTAAACTCACAATTAATTGCGTGGTTGTCGTGAGATAACTCACGATTAATCACATGGCTGTCGTGAGATAACTCACGATTAATCACATGGCTGTCATTAGTAAACTCATGATTAATGGGTGGTTGTCATGGGATAACTCACGATTAATCATGTGGCTGTCGTGGGTAAACTCACAATTAATTGCATGGCTGTTGTGTGTTAACTGACAATTAATCACATGGCTGTCATTGGTGAACTCACGATTAAGCGCATGGCTGTCGTGGGTGAACTCACGTTTAATTGCATGGTTGTCATGGGAAAACTCACGATTAATCGCATGGCTTTTGTGGGCAAACACGTGATTAATCGCATGATTGTCATGAGTAAACTCACGATTAATTGCATGGGTGTCGTGGGTAAACTCGCGATTCATTGCATGGCTGTCATGAGTTAACTCACGATTAATCGTGTGACTGTCATTGGTAAACTCACGATTAATCGCATGGCTGTCGTGAGTTTACTTGCGATTAATCGCATGATTGCTGTGGGTTAACTCATGATTAATTGCATGTAATAATAAATATAATATTAGATTTAAAATAAAAATAAAAATGGTGCACTAAAATATCTAACTGGAATAAAAACTGAAATAAAAATAAAACTTACCTAAAGAGTCTGTATTTAATACAGGGTTATCACCACCAACTACAAGGATTTAAACATTTTTTTAAGTGAAATAAATCTGAAATAATATCAAAAATAAGATGAAAATGTTGCACAAAAATGGCTAACTGAAAATAAATAAAGACAAAAAAATAAATAAAATGAAATAAAATAGTCTGGACATTTAACCCAAGGTTATCATCGTCAACTAACACTTTAGAAAATTTTGTTGATTAAAATAAATCTTAAATATAAATATTGGATGGATAAACAAACTAAACTTTGATAATTGGACTAAAAAGGGAAATATGTTCTAATTGAAGCACTATCTGGACAAAATCTGGAAAAAAATGTCAAAAGCACATAACAAAAATACTAACAATTCAATTGAAATAAAAATAAAAATGAATTTATAAAAATAAAAGATAATTCAGAACATTATTAATAAAAACTAAAACCTAAATAACCCTTGTTTAATCTTAAAAACTATTATGTATTTTTCCGATAGTTGTCAGAAATAATATCTGAATATGATATCCAGAAGAGAAACCACAGGTCCATTTAAATGCCACTGGTTTCTCTAAACTCAACCAAAATGCTTTAAAAATAGTTAAGTAATAGTATTTGTCTGTGAAGGTTCATTAATTAAGTTCATCATAGAATATAATCATAATCATCTAATAAAATAGATGATAGCGTCTATGATTAAACATCATTGTCATTCATTATAAAGTCATTACTGGAAGAATCTCAAGTCCATCTGTGAGTGAATGTCTGCCGTGGTTCAGAGGTCATCACTGATTAGTGTTAATTTCGTCAGACGAGATGAGACGAAATATGTTCGTCATTTACCTTTTTTTAAATAATTTAACCCAAGAAAAGTTTAAAAAAGTGCTTAAAAAGGCAAACTTATTTCCCTTATATGCACAGTACGCTATATGAATTGATACTGATCGAAATCGATAAATTAACAAAGTTGCATTTTGCATTCAACAAAAATCATTAATCAAGTGTATTTTGTCTGGTAATTAAGACATTTAACCAATATTTGAGACGAGTGAAACACTATTTGACTGAAATGGTTTTAGAAATCATCTCAGAAATAATTTATGTAAAAAAGACTATTTTAACTCAAACGTGACTAAGATAACTTGAGTTGTCTTTTGACTGAAACTAGACTAAAAGGACGAGACTTTTAGTCGAATAAAACTTGACTAACTAAAAAAGATATGTGAATATGACTAAAACTAACAGGGACATTTAGCACAAGACTAAGACTAAAACTAAATTAAAAATAAGTGACAAAATTAACAAGTGTTGGGGAAAGTTACTTTGAAAAGTAATGCATTACAATCAGTGTTGAGTATACTAAGTTTAATTCAATTACTTTACCCTTGAAAAAGTAAAGTAAGGGATTACTATACATTTTTTCTATAATTTAATTACAGTTACTTCACAAGTAATTGAACTAAAAACTGTATAGACTGCAGAACAATTATATATTTTATTTATTTATTTATTTCGGTCTTTACAGAACATTTTCCACAATTAATAAAACAAAACAAAAACACAAACACAAAATATTTAAATAAAATAACCAAAGAAATATAACAAATAATATACATAACCGAAAAAGGTATAGGCAGAAGCCACTGCTTATTATGCCTACTCTTTATAATATTTCTCTAATGAGCGTCACTCTTTTTTCTTTCCTTTTTTCGATTAGATTGGTACAAGATATGCAATAGTGTTACTATAAACATTTCCCAGAATGTACAATGATAATTACAAAGATATACATTTCAGATATTATTACAATAAATGTTGTATTACATACACCAATGATTTGTATTATAATATAATACAATAGTGGAATTAACATTTATTAGCATTAACCAATTGAAAGTCTAACTTTAAAATGCATGTTTTTATCTATCCTTTTCACATTTTTGACACAACTTTGGTCAGTTAATAAGAGTAATTTATGTAGTTTTATAATATTTATTTGAATGACTTAAAAGAGCCATGTCTATGTCAATTTAGAAAGTAATTAGTAATAAGTTATTAAATACTTTTTGGAGAGAGTAATGTGTACAGTAATCTAAATACACTATTGAAGATGTAATTAGTAACTAGTAATTTATTCCTTTTTAGAGGAACTTACCCAACACTGATTACAATATTGCATTACTCCTTTAAAAAGTAACTAATTGAGTTACTTACTTTTTAAGAAAAGTAATGTGTTACGTTACTTTTGCGTTACTTATTTCTCACCTTTGTTTTTTTTTTTTTACAATAAAAAAGTTTAATTTTTGGGCAAATGTAAAGACCTCTTCACACCAAAACTGAAATAATAAACCTCAGGTCGAGGTAAAAATGCTAATTTACACGTGTACAGTAGAGGGCGCTGCTCAAACAAACCTTTCAGCTATTCTCCATAATGGAAAATAGGACGCAGGACACATTACTTCACAATAAAAACTAAAAAAACTAAAGTAATTTTTTGCTTTTGGTTTAAATGAATCACCGAAAGTTAGCAGCTAAACATCGGTCAATAAAGGTAGATTAAATGCATAAAAATACTTTTATGTTTTATTTCATATTTAATTATTGCAGGTTTGCATAGTATTCTGATTTTGATTTTATTCATCATAATACTGAATCTTTATTGTGCACATGAGATGAGAACATGCTCACATTTAGTTTAGAACTACAACACTGAAAAAAATGCTTTTCTTACTCAGTATTTTTGTCTCGTTTCTAGTCCAAACATCTAAAAACTCTTAAAACAAGAAGTATTTACTAGACAAGCAAAAGTAATTGTCTTGTTTTTGGGAAAAAATAACTCAAAATGAAGAGAGTTTTTGCTTAAAATAAGATAAATAATCTGCCAATGGGGTGAGAAAAATAATCTTAATTCAAACAGAAAACAAGATTATTTTTCTCACCCCATTGGCAGATTATTTATCTTATTTTAAGCAAAAACTCTCTTCATTTGGAGTTATTTTTCCCAAAACAGGACAATAGTTTTTTACTTGTCTAGTAAATGTTTCTTAATTAAAGAAAAGCATTTTTTTGCAGCGAATAACCATCATGTTCGCACTTACTTTGAAATAAATGTCAAAAAGAAACTTGTTACTTTTTTGAAAAAAGTACCTCAGATATTTTGTTGTAAATGCCTGCGGTCAGCTGCTGTTAGTCGGGATAATCCTCAGTCAAACTCGCCATCACTCAAAAAAATGATTCAGGCCCTTCATAGATGAGACACATTTAAATGATGTTTACTTTACTTAATTAAATTAAGTTGTGTTGAAATTAGATATGTTTGTGTTCAATCAGCCTAATTTATATCAAACTCGTCTCTGTGGTCAGATGAAGAACACGTGAACTGGCACACGTATGATGTGTCCGTGGCTTTTTGTTTCCAGGGAAACGGTGGAGTGATTTCTTTTGAATGATAAAGCCAACATCATCCGAGGCAGAAGACAAATCAAACAAACACTTGAGCGCGGGCGGCATGTGCCTTCTGGATGAGTTTAACGTCACACACACACACGCACACACACACACACACACACACACACACACACACACACACACACACACACACACACACACACACACACACACACACACACACACACACACACACACACACACACACACAAGAAAAGAGAAATCCACAAGAATAATAACCATTTGCTTTGAATGGACATGACACACTCGTACAAAATACTCTGACAATGTAGAAGATGAAGCACAAAACACACAGGAAGTTTATATCAGAGCCTCAAACTGAGCTGCTCTGTGTATTCTGACAGCTTTCTATCAGAACCAGCATTAACTTCTGGAGCAGTTTGAGCTCCAGTAGCTCGTCTGTTTGATCGGACCCCACGGGCCAGCCTTCGCTCCCCACGGTCATCAATGAGCCTTGGCCGCCCATGACCCTGTGGCCGGTTCTCCACTGGTCCTTCCTTGGAGCACTTTTGATAGATACTGACCACTGCAGACCGGGAACAGCCCACAAGAGCTGCAGTTCTGGAGATGCTCTGACCCAGTCGTCTAGCCATCACAATCTGGCCAAACTCGCTCAAATCCTTACGCTTGCCCATTTCTCCTGCTTCACACACATCAACTCTGAGGACTAAATGTTCACTTGCTGCCTAATATATCCCACCCACTAACAGGAGATGAAGAGATCATCATCATTATGCCTGATTGGTGTAAATAATGTGTTCATTAAGAGAACCTTTGCCAGAATGTTTCCTGTCAGCTGGATAAAGTATTAAGTCTTTTTCTGAAGAATTTATCAAATGCATGTAGTAATTTTTACTGTATTAATCACATTTTGTTAATGTGTGAACAGCTTGTAATGAAACTTAAAAACGAGACCTTCCTATGAAAGACTGTAGATTGATTTTTATGTAAAGAAGTTTTTATGCTTTCACCGAGAAAATCAAGAGCATGTGACGTTTACGGCTCTCATCCGGTCAATGACACATGAAACTTATTAATAAATGCTTATACAATGTTCAGAGTAAAGCCGAAAGTGCCATTCATGTACGGTAATGTCAATGTGTGTCGAAAAGAAACGGGATTCTTTCAAACTGTCAGATGTATATAGTCTATAGTCTCAAATATACACTGCAAAATATGCTCTTCTTACTCAGTATTTTTGTCTTGTTTCTAGTCTAAATATCTCAAAATTCTTACATTAAGAAACATTTACTAGACAAGCAAAAGTAATTGTCTTGTTTTGGGGAAAAATAACTCAAAATGAAGAGAGTTTTTGCTTAAAATAAGATAAATAATCTGCCAATGGGGTGAGAAAAATAATCTTGTTTTCTGTTTGAATTAAGATTATTTTTCTCACCCCATTGGCAGATTATTTATCTTATTTTAGCAAAAACTCTCTTCATTTTGAGTTATTTTTTCCCAAAACAAGACAATTACTTTTGCTTGTCTAGTAAATACTTCTTGTTTTAATTTTTTCAGATGTTTGGATTAGAAACTGTCACGTCACAAACAAAGGAAAACTAGTGCGAGGACTCAATTGCAGGGAAATGATAATTTATTAACAAAACAAAACATAAATACAAAACAAACACCCACGAGGGGGCTAAACACATACCGAAACATAAACCAAAGCTCAAAAAACATACCAAAAGGAATCATAGGGAACGGGAGACGTAGACAAACAAGGATCCGACACAGACTGACAAACACAAGGAGCTTATAAAGGGAAGAAATCAAGAGGGAACAGGTGGGAGAAATCAACACTAACCAGATAACAATGGGGAGGGATCTGACAATGACAGGAGCACTGCTAGACATCACAAAACCCACATGTGCACACAAGACAGGACAGGCATAAACAAGTCAAAAACACAAAGTAAGAAAAGCATTTTTTGTAGTGTACTTCATAATCAAGCTATCATAGTGTGATTTAATGACTTCATCTGTGGAGCTGCTGCAAACACACTCACATGACTGCGATCAGATGCTTTCTCAACTCATGTTTTCTCACTTCTGTTTATTTTGTTATTGAGAGAAAAGCATGCAGCACATTTTCACTTGTTCATCTAAACGTCGCTCTCAGCAGTGCCGAGATGTTCGGTATATCGCTGCAAAGATATTTCCACTTCTTTTTACTTCAAGTAAAGAACAGAAAGGCCTTCTAATATATCAGAATCACGCCCAGTCTCTTTAGCGGCTGTAGTTCACTACAGCTTGACATTTACATTTATACATTTAGCAGACGCTTTTATCCAAAGCGACTTACAACTGAGGAGTACAGAAGCGATCTGTCATGAAGAGGCAAAGAAACGCAAAAAGTGTCCTAAATACCAAGATTTGGATATTACAGAAAAGGAGGGAAAAGAGAAAAAGTAGAGGAGGAAGAGTTAGATTTTTTGGTATCACTTTATAATAATCGTCCGTTATTAACTATGCAGGAAGTAATGCAGGACTAATAAGTAGCACTACATTAGCAATTCAGCTACTACTATTAACTAATATAGAAATCAGCTGAACTAATCAGTTAGTAATATTGAATTCAGGACTAAGATAGTTCCTTATTAGGTAATCAATAGTTACTGAATGAGACTGGCGTTACTAATAACTAATAGGTAACAAGAAAAAATGATAAAGAATTACGAATTAATTACTAATCACAACATTAACATGTCTGAGATGTGAGAAATTGTCTTTTTTTACTCTTAATGTGGTCATAAAATGCATCACTATATCCTTAAGTGTTACCTAGAGGCAATATTCAGGAACGTCTAGAGATCTGGAGCATAATTTTAAAGTGGAAAACATTATTAGATCACTAGTAGTTCTTAAAAATTGTCCTTTGTTACTCTGAATAAAGTCATACAATGCATCACTATAATTACTCCCAATCACTCTTCAATGACTGCTGGTGATCTGGACCATTATTTTAAAGTGAAAAACATATTTTCCACATTAAAATAATGGCCCAGATCACCAGTAGCTCCTGCATAATGACTAGATAACACTTCAGTAATTAGTGAAGCATTTTATGACTTTATTCACAGTAAAGAATATGATTAATTACATCTTAGACACACAGTATTGTGATAATTGGTCAGTTTATTAATAGTTATTAATGAGGCTAATCTCCATCAGTAATTATTGATTATTTAATAAGGAACTATCTCCTAAATTCATTATTACTTACTGATGAGTTCAGCTTGTTTCTATATTAGTTAATAGCAGTAGCTGAAGTGTTAATGTAGTGCTACGCATTAGTCCTGCATAGTTTAATATCTATTAATAACCAACCATTATTCTAAAGTGTTATCGATTTTCTTTTTTTTATGATAAAATTTACTAATTTAACATTTAACATCTAATTTAGCATCTCAAGATAACGTGTGTTGATTGAAGAATGTGTAGATGTTAATATAAACAGGCACATGAGGAAGAGCATCACCGTCTCTGAGCTTCATCTAATCTCAGACAGATATTCAGAGTTAACTTTGAGATGTTTAATAGAACTGTTTTAACTTCAATAGCTCATCCTGTTATTGCCATCCTCATTGCTGGAAATAGACACTGAATCACGGTATTGCTCAGTGACTTTAAATTCACCAGCTGATCTAAAACAACACGCTAAAGGCTTTGAGTCAGAGTGATAAAAGCTGGACGATCTGCCTCGCCGATATCTTGTGTTTTTCTGGTGTGAAGGCGGCATGTGGTGGGCAGATTTCTGAGGAAGCAGATGAATAAATGATGACTGTATTATTGACGGATGGTCTGATCTCACTGTCACTCACACACACTGGCGTTCTCTTCATTCTGATGAGCTGAGAGTTTTAGATTTAGCATTAAAATAACCAGAGAACAACTCTACAAAAAATGCTTTTCTCACTTAGTATTTTTGTCTTGTTTCTAGTACAAACATCTAAAAATTCTTACATTAAGAAACATTTACTAGAGAAGCAAAAGTAATTGTCTTGTTTTGGGAAAACTAACTCAAAATGAAGAGAGTTTTTGCTTTAAAATAAGATAAATAATCTGCCAATGGGGTGAGAAAAATAATCTTAATTCAAACAGAAAACAAGATTATTTTTCTCACCCCATTGGCAGATTATTTATCTTATTTTAAGCAAAAACTCTCTTCATTTTGAGTTATTTTCCCCAAAACAAGACAATAATTTTTACTTGTCTAGTAAATGTTTCTTAATGTAAGAATTTTTAGTTGTTTGGACTTGAAACAAGACAAAAATACTAAGTGAGAAAAGCGTTTTTTGCGGTGTGGCCAGAAGCTTTAACTAATAGGTATTCATTACATTGGGGGGGGGGGGGGGGGGGGGGGTCTTTATAAAGCATAAAGAAACAGAACAGTGAACAAAATTCAAGGTCTAATTCTAGTTTGAATACCTTAATGGTGGTAGGATTTTTATAAACCTTGGCAAAGGTTACAGGTCCTAATCCGCTCTCCTATAGTTTTTCCCTTCCTTATTAAAATCAAACATGTTCATCAATGATTGTATATTAAAGGGTTAGTTCAGCCAAAAATGAAATGTCTGTCATTAACTCCTCTCCCTAATGTCGCTCCACACCCGTAAGACCTCCGTTCATCTTCACACACAGTTTAAGATATTTTATATTTAGTCCGAGAGCGTATGCAAGTGTATGCACACTATACTGTCCATGTCCAGAAAGGGAATAAAAACATCATCACAGTAGTCCATATGAGACATCAGTGGGTTAATTAGAGTCTCTTGAAGCATCCAAAATACATTTGGGTCCAAAAATAACAAAAACTACGACTTTATTCAGCATTGGCTTCTCTTCCGCGTTTGTGTTCAATCCTAAAATAAAGATTCAAACGGTTATGAATCAGCGAATTGATATTGATTGTTTTTATTCCCTTTCTGGACATGGACAGTATAGTGTGCATACACTTGCATACGCTCTCGGACTAAATATAAAATATCTTAAACTGTGTGTGAAGATGAGCGGAGGTCTTACGGGTGTGGAGCGACATTAGGGAGAGGAGTTAATGACACACATTTCATTACTGGCTGAACTAACCCTTTCAGAGCACGGACACGTTTGTGTGTATTTTGTTTTGTGATTTCACCAGAAAGTCTCTCTCCGCAAAGGCATTAAGCAATAGATTGCCGTCTATGAGCCAAAAGAGAACGCAAACCCTGCCTACTTTGATTTGACTCAATCATTTTCATATTGACGATCGCTTTAGACCTGAGGCAAACCAGACTGAAAATGTAACCTTTAAACCTTTTGTCATCCTAACATACAGAGCGCTGCGTAATAAAGTGCAGCAGAGCAGTGCAAGTGCTTCAAATATTGGGAGGGGGGGGGGGGGGGGGGACTTGGTTACGGCCCTGTTAAGAACTGCAAACAAGTTTTCAGAAATATTGTTTAGATATACACAAATGACGCATTATCTTATTAAATATGCATGCACGTATGCATTTTCAGATTTGATTTTAAAAATCAATAATCATATCGGATGATTCACCCAAATCATGATGCAGCTCAAAGATAAACTTACCTAGATCACAAACTGAAATATCGGTCAAAACTACATGAAAAAATCCAGGAAGTGTCAGAACTGAAAACTTCTTCACAAACCAATCAGATCATCTGAAACTGAGCTTCAACCACTTAAACCTACTACACTGTAAAAATGCTGGGTTAAAAACAACCCAAGTTGAAAATGGGTCCATTTTCAACTTGGGTTGTTTTTAACCCAGCATTTTTTACTGTGTAGTTGTTAATTACTCCTTACAATAAGAACAAACAATATAGGAAATTAAGAAATGAGTTTTTGTTACATGTACTTACCATAGTAATAACAGTAAATTATGCATAATTGTATGCAACTAACCCTAAACCAAACCCTTATCCTAACCCTATAGTAAGAACATGCAGTTTATTAACATTACTCATTACTTCAATCTATAAATTCAGTGTAAAAAAAAAAAAAAACTTAATATAGCCATTTGGTCAGAACAAAACCAATATAAATATTGTATGATATGACCCCGCCAAAGAATACAAGAAGACTTTTTATCTCACAATTCTGACGTTTTTTTCTCTGAATTGTGCGATAGAAACTCTTAATAGCAAGCATTTGAGATCAAATCTTGCAATGAGATTAATTGTTTTATTTTGTGTCAGAAAAAGCTCCATATAAACAGCTGCTGTGAGTCCTGACTTCTGACTCTAATGAAAGCGTCGGATCTGCTAATGACCTCTGAGACTCTCAGTCCTCACAATGTTTTACTGTCTCACGTCACATTCCAGTGAGCCTCAGCTGTGTGTGTGTGTGTGTGTGTGTGTGTGTGTGTGTGTGTGTGTGTGTGTGTGTGTGTGTGTGTGTGTGTGTGTGTGGTGATCTGACCTGTATCTAATGTCCCTGCATTCTGCTGCGACTGACAAACTTCCTCCAGCGGTGAGTTTGTGTTTGAGTCTCAGGTGAAACTGCAGACGCCAGACAATCCTGCAACTCGTTTATCATCCAGTTCATTTATGTGCAGCGCATTGCAAAAAAAAGAAAAAGACAAAAAAAGCGCACTGTGTTTTTCTCGTTTTCCAGTTGTGGCAGGAGAAACAAACCACCGACGCAGTGGGTGTGGCGTCAGGCCTCTGAGAGGCTTTTATTTAACAAAAAATAAAACAAAAAAATTGTCCAAAAGGGTAATGAAGTGTCCAAGGAGGAAAAGTGTCCCAGCTCATCTTCTCTGAGGCCGTGGAGAGAGGGAATATCGGCCTCACATCCTAACCTGTCAGGCTAAAAAGGTGCTTTCCATCCGATTTATAGATTCGCTGTAGGGATGCCTCATCACACCTTGTTGGTTGTTCTGGAGAATACTTCAACCATAAATAGTTGAAGCTCAACTATTAACTACTCACCATCATGTCATTGCACACCAGTAAGACTTTTGGTTATCTGAGCTAGTTCTCCATTGACAGTCCACACAAATACCACTTTGATGCATCAAAAAGTTCAAAAAGAGCTCATAAGAAGTCCAACTAGTCCAAATTATAGGAAGAGACTTGATCATATTATATAATAAAAAGGTTTAATTTAGGCTTTTATTCATATTTAAATTTTGATCAGCGGACATATACAGAAGCTCAATCGAACCCGCTTGATGTGCCAGAATGAACCTCATTGGTTCCTGAAGCTCGAATGTGATGCGTAACACGAGAATGAACCTCATTGGTTCCTGAAGCTCAAACGTGATGCGTAACACGAGAATGAACCTCATTGGTTCCTGAAGCTCAAACGTGATGGGTAACACGAGAATGAACCTCATTGGTTCCTGAAGCTCAAACGTGATGCGTAACACGAGAATGAACCTCATTGGTTCTTGAAGCTCAAACGTGATGCGTAAAACGAGAATGAACCTCATTGGTTCTTGAAGCTCAAACGTGATGCGTAACACGAGAATGAACCTCATTGGTTCTTGAAGCTCAAACGTGATGCGTAACACGAGAATGAACCTCATTGGTTCCTGAAGCTCAAACGTGATGCGTAACACGAGAATGAACCTCATTGGTTCCTGAAGCTCAAACGTGATGCGTAACACGAGAATGAACCTCATTGGTTCTTGAAGCTCAAACATGATGCGTAACACGAGAATGAACCTCATTTGTTCTTGAAGCTCAAACGTGATGCGTAACACGAGAATGAACCTCATTGGTTCCTGAAGCTCAAACGTGATGCGTAACACGAGAATGAACCTCATTGGTTCCTGAAGCTCAAACGTGATGCGTAACACGAGAATGAACCTCATTGGTTCCTGAAGCTCAAACGTGATGCATAACACGAGAATGAACCTCATTGGTTCCTGAAGCTCAAACGTGATGCGTAACACGAGAATGAACCTCATTGGTTCCTGAAGCTCAAACGTGATGCGTAACACGAGAATGAACCTCATTGGTTCCTGAAGCTCAAACGTGATGCGTAACACGAGAATGAACCTCATTTGTTCTTGAAGCTCAAACGTGATGCGTAACACGAGAATAAACCTCATTGGTTCCTGAAGCTAAAACGTGATGCGTAACACGAGAATGAACCTCATTGGTTCCTGAAGCTCAAACGTGATGCGTAACACGAGAATGAACCTCATTTGTTCTTGAAGCTCAAACGTGATGCGTAACACGAGAATGAACCTCATTGGTTCCTGAAGCTCAAACGTGATGCGTAACACGAGAATGAACCTCATTGGTTCCTGAAGCTCAAACGTGCTGCGTAACACGAGAATGAACCTCATTGGTTCCTGAAGCTCAAACGTGATGCGTAACACGAGAATGAACCTCATTGGTTCCTGAAGCTCAAACGTGATGCGTAACACGAGAATGAACCTCATTGGTTCCTGAAGCTCAAACTTGATGCGTAACACGAGAATGAACCTCATTGGTTCTTAAATCTCAAACGTGATGCGTAACACGAGAATGAACCTCATTGGTTCTTGAAGCTCAAACGTGATGCGTAACACGAGAATGAACCTCATTGGTTTTTGACGCTCAAACGTGATGCGTAACACGAGAATGAACCTCATTGGTTCTTGAAGCTCAAACGTGATGCGTAACACGAGAATGAACCTCATTGGTTCCTGAAGCTCAAACTTGATGCGTAACACGAGAATGAACCTCATTGGTTCTTAAATCTCAAACGTGATGCGTAACACGAGAATGAACCTCATTGGTTCCTGAAGCTCAAACGTGATGCGTAACACGAGAATGAACCTCATTTGTTCTTGAAGCTCAAACGTGATGCGTAACACGAGAATGAACCTCATTGGTTCCTGAAGTTCAAACGTGATGCGTAACACGAGAATGAACCTCATTGGTTCCTGAAGCTCAAATGTGATGCGTAACACGAGAATGAACCTCATTGGTTCCTGAAGCTCAAACGTGATGCGTAACACGAGAATGAACCTCATTGGTTCTTGAAGCTCAAACGTGATGCGTAACACGAGAATGAACCTCATTGGTTCTTGAAGCTCAAACGTGATGCGTAACACGAGAATGAACCTCATTGGTTCCTGAAGCTCAAACGTGATGCGTAACACGAGAATGAACCTCATTGGTTCCTGAAGCTCAAACGTGATGTGTAACACGAGAATGAACCTCATTGGTTCTTGAAGCTCAAACGTGATGCGTAACACGAGAATGAACCTCATTTGTTCTTGAAGCTCAAACGTGATGCGTAACACGAGAATGAACCTCATTGGTTCCTGAAGCTCAAACGTGATGCGTAACACGAGAATGAACCTCATTGGTTCCTGAAGCTCAAACGTGATGCGTAACACGAGAATGAACCTCATTGGTTCCTGAAGCTCAAACGTGATGCGTAACACGAGAATGAACCTCATTGGTTCCTGAAGCTCAAACGTGATGCGTAACACGAGAATGAACCTCATTGGTTCCTGAAGCTCAAACGTGATGCGTAACACGAGAATGAACCTCATTTGTTCTTGAAGCTCAAACGTGATGCGTAACACGAGAATGAACCTCATTGGTTCCTGAAGCTCAAACGTGATGCGTAACACGAGAATAAACCTCATTGGTTCCTGAAGCTCAAACGTGCTGCGTAACACGAGAATGAACCTCATTGGTTCCTGAAGCTCAAACGTGATGCGTAACACGAGAATGAACCTCATTGGTTCCTGAAGCTCAAACGTGATGCGTAACACGAGAATGAACCTCATTGGTTCCTGAAGCTCAAACTTGATGCGTAACACGAGAATGAACCTCATTGGTTCTTAAATCTCAAACGTGATGCGTAACACGAGAATGAACCTCATTGGTTCTTGAAGCTCAAACGTGATGCGTAACACGAGAATGAACCTCATTGGTTCTTGAAGCTCAAACGTGATGCGTAACACGAGAATGAACCTCATTGGTTCTTGAAGCTCAAACGTTATGCGTAACACGAGAATGAACCTCATTGGTTCTTGAAGCTCAAACGTGATGCGTAACACGAGAATGAACCTCATTGGTTCCTGAAGCTCAAACTTGATGCGTAACACGAGAATGAACCTCATTGGTTCTTAAATCTCAAACGTGATGCGTAACACGAGAATGAACCTCATTGGTTCCTGAAGCTCAAACGTGATGCGTAACACGAGAATGAACCTCATTGGTTCTTTAAGCTCAAACGTGATGAGTAACACGAGAATGAACCTCATTGGTTCCTGAAGCTCAAACGTAATGCGTAACTCGAGAATAAACCTCAATGGTTCTTAAATCTCAAACGTGATGCATTAACACGAGAATGAACCTCATTTGTTCCTAAAGCTCAAACGTGATGCGTAACACGAGAATGAACCTCATTGGTTCCTGAGGCTCAAACGTGCTCCGTAACATGAGAATGAACCTCATTGGTTCCTGAAGCTCAAACATGATGCGTAACACGAGAATGAACCTCATTTGTTCTTGAAGCTCAAACGTGATGCGTAACACGAGAATGAACCTCATTTGTTCTTGAAGCTCAAACGTGATGCGTAACACGAGAATGAACCTCATTGGTTCCTGAAGCTCAAACGTGATGCGTAACACGAGAATGAACCTCATTGGTTCCTGAAGCTCAAACGTGATGCGTAACACGAGAATGAACCTCATTGGTTCCTGAAGCTCAAACGTGATGCGTAACACGAGAATGAACCTCATTGGTTCCTGAAGCTCAAACGTGATGCGTAACACGAGAATGAACCTCATTGGTTCCTGAAGCTCAAACGTGATGCGTAACACGAGAATGAATCTCATTTGTTCTTGAAGCTCAAACGTGATGCGTAACACAAGAATGAACCTCATTGGTTCCTGAAGCTCAAACGTGATGCGTAACACGAGAATGAACCTCATTGGTTCTTGAAGCTCAAACGTGATGCGTAACACGAGAATGAACCTCATTGGTTCTTGAAGCTCAAACGTGATGCGTAACACGAGAATGAACCTCATTGGTTCTTGAAGCTCAAACGTGATGCGTAACACGAGAATGAACCTCATTGGTTCTTGAAGCTCAAACGTGATGCGTAACACGAGAATGAACCTCATTGGTTCCTGAAGCTCAAACTTGCTGCGTAACACGAGAATGAACCTCATTGGTTCCTGAAGCTCAAACGTGATGCGTAACACGAGAATGAACCTCATTGGTTCCTGAAGCTCAAACGTGATGCGTAACACGAGAATGAACCTCATTGGTTCCTGAAGCTCAAACTTAATGCGTAACACGAGAATGAACCTCATTGGTTCTTAAATCTCAAACGTGATGCGTAACACGAGAATGAACCTCATTGGTTCCTGAAGCTCAAACGTGATGCGTAACACGAGAATGAACCTCATTGGTTCCTGAAGCTCAAACGTGATGCGTAACACGAGAATGAACCTCATTTGTTCTTGAAGCTCAAACGTGATGCGTAACACGAGAATGAACCTCATTGGTTCCTGAAGCTCAAACGTGATGCGTAACACGAGAATGAACCTCATTGGTTCTTGAAGCTCAAACGTGATGCGTAACACGAGAATGAACCTCATTGGTTCTTGAAGCTCAAACGTGATGCGTAACACGAGAATGAACCTCATTGGTTCTTGAAGCTCAAATGTGATGCGTAACACGAGAATGAACCTCATTGGTTCTTGAAGCTCAAACGTGATGCGTAACACGAGAATGAACCTCATTGGTTCTTGAAGCTCAAACGTGATGCGTAACACGAGAATGAACCTCATTGGTTCCTGAAGCTCAAACTTGCTGCGTAACACGAGAATGAACCTCATTGGTTCCTGAAGCTCAAACGTGATGCGTAACACGAGAATGAACCTCATTGGTTCCTGAAGCTCAAATGTGATGCGTAACACGAGAATGAACCTCATTGGTTCCTGAAGCTCAAACTTGATGCGTAACACGAGAATGAACCTCATTGGTTCTTAAATCTCAAACATGATGCGTAACACGAGAATGAACCTCATTGGTTCTTAAATCTCAAACGTGATGCGTAACACGAGAATGAACCTCATTGGTTCTTAAATCTCAAACGTGATGCGTAACACGAGAATGAACCTCATTGGTTCTTTAAGCTCAAACGTGATGCGTAACACGAGAATGAACCTCATTGGTTCTTGAAGCTGAAACGTGATGCGTAACACGAGAATGAACCTCATTGGTTCCTGAAGCTCAAACGTGATGCGTAACTCGAGAATAAACCTCAATGGTTCTTAAATCTCAAACGTGATGCATTAACACGAGAATGAACCTCATTGGTTCCTAAAGCTCAAACGTGATGCGTAACACGAGAATGAACCTCATTGGTTCCTGAAGCTCAAACGTGATGCGTAACTCGAGAATAAACCTCAATGGTTCTTAAATCTCAAACGTGATGCATTAACACGAGAATGAACCTCATTGGTTCCTGAAGCTCAAACGTGATGCGTAACTCGAGAATAAACCTCAATGGTTCTTAAATCTCAAACGTGATGCGTAACACGAGAATGAACCTCATTGGTTCCTGAAGCTCAAACGTGATGCGTAACACGAAAATGAACCTCATTGGTTCCTGAAGCTCAAACGTGATGAGTAACACGAGAATGAACCTCATTGGTTCTTGAAGCTGAAACGTGATGCGTAACACGAGAATGAACCTCATTGGTTCCTGAAGCTCAAACGTGATGCGTAACTCGAGAATAAACCTCAATGGTTCTTAAATCTCAAACGTGATGCATTAACACGAGAATGAACCTCATTGGTTCCTGAAGCTCAAACGTGATGCGTAACACGAGAATGAACCTCATTGGTTCCTGAGGCTCAAACGTGCTCCGTAACATGAGAATGAACCTCATTGGTTCCTGAAGCTCAAACGTGATGCGTAACACGAGAATGAACCTCATTTGTTCTTGAAGCTCAAACGTGATGCGTAACACGAGAATGAACCTCATTGGTTCCTGAGGCTCAAACGTGCTCCGTAACATGAGAATGAACCTCATTTGTTCTTGAAGCTCAAACGTGATGCGTAACACGAGAATGAACCTCATTTGTTCTTGAAGCTCAAACGTGATGCGTAACACGAGAATGAACCTCATTGGTTCCTGAAGCTCAAACGTGATGCGTAACACGAGAATGAACCTCATTGGTTCCTGAAGCTCAAACGTGATGCGTAACACGAGAATGAACCTCATTGGTTCCTGAAGCTCAAACGTGATGCGTAACACGAGAATGAACCTCATTTGTTCTTTAAGCTCAAACGTGATGCGTAACACGAGAATGAACCTCATTGGTTCTTGAAGCTCAAACGTGATGCGTAACACGAGAATAAACCTCATTGGTTCTTGAAGCTCAAACGTGATGCATAACACGAGAATGAACCTCATTGGTTCTTGAAGCTCAAACGTGATGCGTAACACGAGAATGAACCTCATTGGTTCCTGAAGCTCAAACGTGATGCGTAACACGAGAATGAACCTCATTGGTTCCTGAAGCTCAAACTTAATGCGTAACACGAGAATGAACCTCATTGGTTCTTAAATCTCAAACGTGATGCGTAACACGAGAATGAACCTCATTGGTTCTTGAAGCTCAAACGTGATGCGTAACACGAGAATGAACCTCATTGGTTCTTGAAGCTCAAACGTGATGCGTAACACGAGAATGAACCTCATTGGTTCTTGAAGCTCAAACGTGATGCGTAACACGAGAATGAACCTCATTGGTTCCTGAAGCTCAAACTTGCTGCGTAACACGAGAATGAACCTCATTGGTTCCTGAAGCTCAAACGTGATGCGTAACACGAGAATGAACCTCATTGGTTCCTGAAGCTCAAACGTGATGCGTAACACGAGAATGAACCTCATTGGTTCCTGAAGCTCAAACTTGATGCGTAACACGAGAATGAACCTCATTGGTTCTTAAATCTCAAACATGATGCGTAACACGAGAATGAACCTCATTGGTTCTTAAATCTCAAACGTGATGCGTAACACGAGAATGAACCTCATTGGTTCCTGAAGCTCAAACGTGATGCGTAACACAAGAATGAACCTCATTGGTTCTTTAAGCTCAAACTTGATGCGTAACACGAGAATGAACCTCATTGGTTCTTAAATCTCAAACGTGATGCGTAACACGAGAATGAACCTCATTGGTTCCTGAAGCTCAAACGTGATGCGTAACACGAGAATGAACCTCATTGGTTCTTTAAGCTCAAACGTGATGAGTAACACGAGAATGAACCTCATTGGTTCTTGAAGCTGAAACGTGATGCGTAACACGAGAATGAACCTCATTGGTTCCTGAAGCTCAAACGTGATGCGTAACTCGAGAATAAACCTCAATGGTTCTTAAATCTCAAACGTGATGCATAAACACGAGAATGAACCTCATTGGTTCCTGAAGCTCAAACGTGATGCGTAACTCGAGAATAAACCTCAATGGTTCTTAAATCTCAAACGTGATGCATTAACACGAGAATGAACCTCATTGGTTCCTGAAGCTCAAACGTGATGCGTAACACGAGAATGAACCTCATTGGTTCCTGAAGCTCAAACGTGATGCGTAACACGAAAATGAACCTCATTGGTTCCTTAAGCTCAAACGTGATGCGTAACACGAGAATGAACCTCATTGGTTCCTGAAGCTCAAACGTGATGCGTAACACGAGAATGAACCTCATTGGTTCTAAAATCTCAAACGTGATGCGTAACACGAGAATGAACCTCATTGGTTCCTGAAGCTCAAACGTGATGCGTAACACGAGAATGAAACTCATTGGTTCTTTAAGCTTAAACGTGATGAGTAACACGAGAATGAACCTCATTGGTTCTTTAAGCTCAAACGTGATGAGTAACACGAGAATGAACCTCATTGGTTCTTTAAGCTCAAACGTGATGAGTAACACGAGAATGAACCTCATTGGTTCTTGAAGCTCAAACGTGATGCGTAACACGAGAATGAACCTCATTGGTTCTTGAAGCTGAAACGTGATGCGTAACACGAGAATGAACCTCATTGGTTCCTGAAGCTCAAACGTGATGCGTAACACGAGAATGAACCTCATTGGTTTCTGAAGCTCAAACGTGATGCGTAACACGAGAATGAACCTCATTGGTTCCTGAAGCTCAAACGTGATGCGTAACACGAGAATGAACCTCATTGGTTCCTGAAGCTCAAACTTGATGAGTAACACGAGAATGAACCTCATTGGTTCTTGAAGCTCAAACGTGATGAGTAACACGAGAATGAACCTCATTGGTTCTTTAAGCTCAAACGTGATGAGTAACACGAGAATGAACCTCATTGGTTCTTGAAGCTCAAACGTGATGCGTAACACGAGAATGAACCTCATTGGTTCTTGAAGCTGAAACGTGAGGCGTAACACGAGAATGAACCTCATTGGTTCCTGAAGCTCAAACGTGATGCGTAACACGAGAATGAACCTCATTGGTTCCTGAAGCTCAAACGTGATGCGTAACATGAGAATGAACCTCATTGGTTCCTGAAGCTCAAACGTGATGCGTAACATGAGAATGAACCTCATTGGTTCTTGAAGCTCAAACGTGATGCGTAACACGAGAATGAACCTCATTGGTTCTTGAAGCTCAAACGTGATGCGTAACACAAGAATGAACCTCATTGGTTCTTGAGAAGCTTAAACGTGATGCATAACACAAGAATGAACCTCATTGGTTCTTGAGAAGCTTAAACGTGATGCGTAACATGAGAATGAACCTCATTGGTTCTTGAAGCTGAAACCTTGATGCATAAAACGAGAATGAACCTCATTGGTTCTTGAAGCTCAAACGTGATGCGTAACACAAGAATGAACCTCATTGGTTCTTGAGAAGCTTAAACGTGATGCGTAACATGAGAATGAACCTCATTGGTTCTTGAGAAGCTTAAATGTGATGCGTAACATGAGAATGAACCTCATTGGTTCTTGAAGCTGAAACCCTGATGCATAAAACGAGAATGAACATCATTGGTTCTTGAATCTCAAACGTGACGCGTAACACGAGAATGAATGCTCAGAGAACACTCTAGAGCAGGGCTATTCAAATCTTACCCTGGAGGGCCAATGCGGTGCAGAGTTTAGCTCCAACCTTAATCAAGCACACCTGAACATACTAATCAGTGTCTCCAGGATCATTAGAAAATCACAGGTGGGTGTGTTTGATCAGGGCTGGAGCGAAACTCTGCAGTGCATTGGCCCTCCAGGGTAAGATTTGAATAGCCCTGCTCTAGAGTAACGCTCAGAGAACACTCTAGAGTAATGCTCAGAGAACACTCTAAAGTAACGCTCAGAGAACACTCTAAAGTAACGCTCAGAGAACACTCTAGAGTAACACTCAGAGAACACTCTAGAGTAATGGTCAGAGAACACTCTAGAGTAACGCTCAGAGAACACTCTAGAGTAACGCTCAGAGAACACTCTAGAGTAACGCTCAGAGAACACTCTAGAGTAACGCTCAGAGAACACTCTAGAGTAACGCTCAGAGAACTCTCTAGAGTAACGCTCAGAGAACACTCTAGAGTAATGCTCAGAGAACACTTTAGAGTAATGCTCAGAGAACACTCTAGAGTACCGCTCAGAGAACACTCTAGAGTAACGCTCAGAGAACACTAGAGTAACGCTCAGAGAACACTCTAGAGTAACGCTCAGAGAACACTCAAGAGTACCGCTCAGAGAACACTCTAGAGTAACGCTCAGAGAACACTCTAGAGTAACGCTCAGAGAACACTCAAGAGTACCGCTCAGAGAACACTCTAGAGTAACGCTCAGAGAACACTCTAGAGTAACGCTCAGAGAACACTCTAGAGTAACGCTCAGAGAACACTAGAGTAACGCTCAGAGAACACTCTAGAGTAACGCTCAGAGAACACTCTAGAGTAACGCTCAGAGAACACTCTAGAGTAACGCTCAGAGAACACTAGAGTAACGCTCAGAGAACACGCTAGAGTAACGCTCAGAGAACACTCTAGAGTAACCTCAGAGAACACTCTAGAGTAACGCTCAGAGAACACTAGAGTAACGCTCAGAGAACACTCAAGAGTAAGAGTAACGCTCAGAGAACACTCAAGAGTAACGCTCAGAGAACACTCTAGAGTAACGCTCAGAGAACACTCTAGAGTAACGCTCAGAGAACACTCTAGAGTAACGCTCAGAGAACACTCAAGAGTAACGCTCCGAGAACACTCAAGAGGAATGCCAAGAGAACACTCAAGAGTAACGCTCAGAGAACACTCAAGAGTAACGCTCAGAGAACACTCAAGAGTAACGCTCCGAGAACACTCAAGAGTAACGCTCAGAAAACACTCAAGAGTAACGCTCAGAGAACACTCAAGAGTAACGCTCAGAGAACACTCAAGAGTAACGCTCAGAGAACACTCAAGAGTAACGCTCAGAGAACACTCAAGAGTAACGCTCCGAGAACACTCAAGAGGAATGCCAAGAGAACACTCAAGAGTAACGCTCAGAGAACACTCAAGAGTAACGCTCCGAGAACACTCAAGAGGAATGCCAAGAGAACACTCAAGAGTAACGCTCAGAGAACACTTAAGAGTAACGCTCAGAGAACAGTCAAGAGTAGGGTTGGGAACCGAGAACCGGTTCTTATGCAGAACCGATACTGATTTTTGAAAAATACCGGAACCGCGCAAAATTCCTGAGTGTCGGTTCCGAAAACGGTTCTGGTGCAATGTGTAGTGCGAAACGCTGGGAGCATAGCCGCGAGCCACACTCCCGCTCTGTCTCTCTCTCTCTCTCTCTCTCTCTCACACACACACACTGTCCTAACGCTGCCGCCTCCCTTCCCCTCACATCACTTTTTTAAAATCCCCCACAGCGTGAGTTCCGCAAACGCGGCGCAGAGGAGCTTGTATGTAATCCAAGGACAATGGCTCGAAATGGTTTGGGCAAGGTGATCGAGTTGAAAATAAAGGCATTTGTCTAGCGTTATGAGCTCATTTGAAACATTGCCGCGGCTCATTTAAGAAAATGACAGCTCCGAAGAGACGCCGCTTTAGTTCGAGGTAACAGTTAGTGCTAACAATAATAAAGAAAGACGATCAACACCTTATGTGTTACCACTGAAATGTAGATGTAATATATTTCCAAATGTAAGCCCATTTTATGCCGAATGCACGCTTCATACTGTCGTCTGCTCTGGCTCTAACCTCGAGTGTTTTAGCCTGTTTACTTTTTGCAAACCTTGTGAGCGCGCAAACGCTACGACCTCGCGCCAGTGTTTTTATTGGTTTCTAAAGTACAAACAGGAGAGTTATGAAAAATTGAGTGCTAGGGATATGTTCACTTCACACAAAAAGATTTTGGAATGAGACGGCTAACTGTAGTAGCGTTTAGTCCACTGTCTATAATAGCCTAATTTAGAGATCACTTTTTTTTTAACCGACAACCGACAACTTTGATCGGTTAACGTTGATACGGTCAACCATCGGTCAAACGGTCATCGGTTAACATCCCTAAAACAGAGAGAGAAAATGTAATAAGACAATTTCAGAGGTGTTAATTTGAACATGTTTATTTTAATTTCCATAAATTCCATATGGCTTGATTAATCCTGTAATATATGTATAGTTCAAGACTTTTTTTTTGACATTGCCAACCTGTAAATTCATTTGAGAGCAAGTAATAAACACAAAAAAGGATTGTTTAAAGTTGCGTATTGTGCCTTTTTCCTTTACCACTATTTGTTTAATAATGTTAATGGAACCGGAATCGGAACCGGAATCGTTAGGCGGAATCGGAACCGGAACCAGAACCGGAAAATTTCTCACGATTCCCAACCCTCAGAGAACACTCTAGAGTAACGCTCAGAGAACACTCTAGAGTAACACTCAGAGAACACTCTAGAGTAACGCTCAGAGAACACTCTAGAGTAACACTCAGAGAACACTCTAGAGTAACACTCAGAGAACACTCTAGAGTAACGCTCAGAGAACACTCTAGAGTAACACTCAGAGAACACTCTAGAGTAACGCTCAGAGAACACTCTAGAGTAACGCTCAGAGAACACTCTAGAGTAACACTCAGAGAACACTCTAGAGTAACGCTCAGAGAACACTCTAGAGTAACACTCAGAGAACACTCTAGAGTAACGCTCAGAGAACACTCTAGAGTAACGCTCAGAGAACACTCTAGAGTAACACTCAGAGAACACTCTAGAGTAACGCTCAGAGAACGCTCTAGAGTAACGCTCAGAGAACACTCTAGAGTAACACTCAGAGAACACTCTAGAGTAACGCTCAGAGAACACTCTAGAGTAACGCTCAGAGAACACTCTAGATTAATGCTCAGAGAACACTCTAGAGTAACGCTCAGAGAACACTGTAGAGTAACGCTCAGAAAACACTCTAGAGTAACGCTCAGAGAACACTCTAGAGTAATGCTCAGAGAACACTCTAGAGTAACGCTCAGAAAACACTCTAGAGTAATGCTCAGAGAACACTCTAGAGTAATGCTCAGAGAACACTCTAGAGTAATGCTCAGAGAACACTCTAGAGTAACGCTCAGAAAACACTCTAGAGTAACGCTCAGAGAACACTCTAGAGTAATGCTCAGAGAACACTCTAGAGTAACGCTCAGAAAACACTCTAGAGTAATGCTCAGAGAACACTCTAGAGTAACGCTCAGAGAACACTCTAGAGTAACGCTCAGAGAACACTCTAGAGCAGTGGTAACCTGTCCTGGAGGACCCCCAGCCCTGCACATTTTATATGTCTCCCATATTTGGCACACCCACTTCAGGTCTTGAAGTCTCTACTAATGAGCTCATGAGTTGAATCAGGTGTGTTAGATGAAGGAGACATACAAAATGTGCAGGGCTGGGGGTCCTCCAGGACAGGTTTGAAAACCACTGCTCTAGAGTAGCGCTCAGAGAACACTCTAGAGTAACGCTCAGAGAACATTTAAATGTAACATTCCCACAATGTTAGAAAAAGAATGAAATTTTCCCTACATTTTTTTAAAACCAGAAAGTAATAAACATCCAGAAAGCATTCAGAAAATGTATAATGAACATAATACATTATATATAATACATTATTAATTTTGTCATTTTGTTTCTCCAGTAAATGTTTCTTGATTTAAAAATGTTTAGATATTTGTGCTGGAAAGAGCGAACATGAGGAAGAACATCATTTTTTGGAGTGCATCTGTCAGTATGTCTGATTTGAGTGTTTTACAGCATCTCGGGTCAGAAAGCTCACATTTCCCCAGCGTTTGGCTCATTTTAGTTCTCTGCAGGACTCGTTAAAATCACGGCTGACCGCCTCTAATCTGTGTCATGCTCATGTGTGATTAATTCTGATGGTGGAGAGGAAATGAGAAACACTAAACCAATGGCATCTATCAGCACTGCTCCTGCTGATGAATGTTAAAGCATTTCTAGTGTGAATGAACTCGGATCACAATTCTGTTCAAGTCCTGCTTTACTTATTCTTTAATAATCATTCTGTGTGTCGCTTAAAACTGCATCCAAATATCTAAGACCACAGAACTCGGTGTATAATGAAGATCTAAAGGGTTCAGCTGTGTTCAGAGGAAACACTCTGGCAAGGTTTCTCTCAATGTTATGAACAAGTGTTTCTTCCAGTAACATTAGCAGAATGTTTGTCTGGTCTTTAAAGGGTTAAAGTTAATGCTATTTCTTGCATTCTGCCTTATTTACACTGTTAAAGAGTAGATTCTCATGATAATCATGGACAACATTTAAAAAAATGAGTTGGAGGAATTATTTCTGTGCCAAATACACTCCTTCAGGATTCAAACAAGTTTCTGAGAGGTTTTTTTTTCCGAGTATGGACCTGTATGACGTCATAAAGAGTGGAACTCCTTATATGGGCACTTCTCCCAGAGGAGCGCGCACTCACACACACACACACACACACACACACACACACACACACAAAGACTCTTGTGACTCTTTAGCTCCACCCACTGCACGCCTCCACGGACTCAGCTGTTTTCTGAAAGAATTGTTACAGTGTATCTCTTTTGCAAATATGATAAACTAAAGATTCTTGTGAGATATGAAGGATCAACACTACTCTATAGATACTCAAGATTAACATGAGACTGACCGAAACTGTTATGTACACTTTAATATTGTTCTCAAAACATTATCACAAAAAAATTATTTATACACGTTATTTATGGACGTTCATTTTAAGTGTTTTAAGTGTTACTACTTGTTTTAGAACGATCAGAGAACATTCTAAAGTAACGTTTCCATAACGTTTGAAGAATGACGAAACGGAACGATCAGAGAACATTCTAAAGTAACGTTTCCATAACGTTTGAAGAATGACGAAACGGAACGATCAGAGAACATTCTAAAGTAATGTTTCCATAACGTTTGAAGAACGACGAAACGGAACGATCAGAGAACATTCTAAAGTAACGTTTCCATAACGTTTGAAGAATGACGAAACAGAACGGTCAGAGAACATTCTAAAGTAACGTTTCCATAACGTTTGAAGAATGACGAAACGGAACGATCAGAGAACATTCTAAAGTAACGTTTCCATAACGTTTGAAGAATGACGAAACGGAACGATCAGAGAACATTCTAAAGTAACGTTTCCATAACGTTTGAAGAATGACGAAACAGAACGGTCAGAGAACATTCTAAAGTAATGTTTCCATAACGTTTGAAGAATGACGAAACGGAACGATCAGAGAACATTCTAAAGTAACGTTTCCAGAACGTTTGAAGAATGACGAAACGGAACGATCAGAGAACATTCTAAAGTAACGTTTCCATAACGTTTGAAGAATGACGAAACGGAACGATCAGAGAACATTCTAAAGTAACGTTTCCATAACGTTTGAAGAATGACGAAACAGAACGGTCAGAGAACATTCTAAAGTAATGTTTCCATAATGTTTGAAGAATGACGAAACGGAACGATCAGAGAACATTCTAAAGTAACGTTTCCGTAATGTTTGAAGAACGACGAAACGGAACGATCAGAGAACATTCTAAAGTAACGTTTCCGTAATGTTTGAAGAACGACGAAACGGAACGATCAGAGAACATTCTAAAGTAACGTTTCCGTAATGTTTGAAGAATGACGAAACGGAACGATCAGAGAACATTCTAAAGTAACGTTTCCATAACGTTTGAAGAATGACGAAACGGAACGATCAGAGAACATTCTAAAGTAACGTTTCCGTAATGTTTGAAGAACGACGAAACGGAACGGTCAGAGAACATTCTAAAGTAACGTTTCCGTGATGTTTGAAGAATGACGAAACGGAACGATCAGAGAACATTCTAAAGTAACGTTTCCGTGATGTTTGAAGAACGACGAAACGGAACGATCAGAGAACATTCTAAAGTAGCGTTTCCGTAATGTTTGAAGAATGACGAAACGGAACGATCAGAGAACATTCTAAAGTAACGTTTCCGTAATGTTTGAAGAACGACAAAACGGAACGATCAGAGAACATTCTAAAGTAACGTTTCCATAACGTTTGAAGAATGACGAAACGGAACGATCAGAGAACATTCTAAAGTAACGTTTCCGTAATGTTTGAAGAACGATGAAACGGAACAATCAGAGAACATTCCAAAGTAACGTTTCCGTGACGTTTGAAGAATGACGAAATGGAACGATCAGAGAACATTCTAAAGTAACGTTCCCGTAACGTTTGAAGAGCGACGAAACGGAACGATCAGAGAACATTCTAAAGTAACGTTCCCGTAACGAAACGGAACGATCAGAGAACATTCTAAAGTAACGTTTCCGTAATGTTTGAAGAACGACAAAACGGAACGATCAGAGAACATTCTAAAGTAACGTTTCCGTAATGTTTGAAGAACGACGAAACGGAACGATCAGAGAACATTCTAAAGTAACGTTTCCGTAATGTTTGAAGAACGACGAAACGGAACGATCAGAGAACATTCTAAAGTAACGTTTCCGTAATGTTTGAAGAACGACGAAACGGAACGATCAGAGAACATTCTAAAGTAACGTTCCCGTAATGTTTGAAGAACGATGAAACGGAACGATCAGAGAACATTCTAAAGTAACGTTTCCGTAATGTTTGAAGAATGACGAAACGGAACGATCAGGGAACATTCTAAAGTAACGTTCCCGTAACGTTTGAAGAACGACGAAAGGGAACGATCAGAGAACATTCAAAAGTAACGTTTCCGTAAAGTTTGAAGAATGACGAAACGGAACGATCAGGGAACATTCTAAAGTAACGTTCCCGTAATGTTTGAAGAACGACGAAACGGAACGATCAGGGAACATTCTAAAGTAACGTTTCCGTAATGTTTGAAGAACGACGAAACGGAACGATCAGAGAACATTCTAAAGTAACGTTTCCGTAATGTTTGAAGAATGACGAAACGGAACGATCAGAGAACATTCTAAAGTAACGTTTCCATAACGTTTGAAGAATGACGAAACGGAACGATCAGAGAACATTCTAAAGTAACGTTTCCGTAATGTTTGAAGAACGACGAAACGGAACGGTCAGAGAACATTCTAAAGTAACGTTTCCGTGATGTTTGAAGAATGACGAAACGGAACGATCAGAGAACATTCTAAAGTAACGTTTCCGTGATGTTTGAAGAACGACGAAACGGAACGATCAGAGAACATTCTAAAGTAGCGTTTCCGTAATGTTTGAAGAATGACGAAACGGAACGATCAGAGAACATTCTAAAGTAACGTTTCCGTAATGTTTGAAGAACGACAAAACGGAACGATCAGAGAACATTCTAAAGTAACGTTTCCATAACGTTTGAAGAATGACGAAACGGAACGATCAGAGAACATTCTAAAGTAACGTTTCCGTAATGTTTGAAGAACGATGAAACGGAACAATCAGAGAACATTCCAAAGTAACGTTTCCGTGACGTTTGAAGAATGACGAAATGGAACGATCAGAGAACATTCTAAAGTAACGTTCCCGTAACGTTTGAAGAGCGACGAAACGGAACGATCAGAGAACATTCTAAAGTAACGTTCCCGTAACGAAACGGAACGATCAGAGAACATTCTAAAGTAACGTTTCCGTAATGTTTGAAGAACGACAAAACGGAACGATCAGAGAACATTCTAAAGTAACGTTTCCGTAATGTTTGAAGAACGACGAAACGGAACGATCAGAGAACATTCTAAAGTAACGTTTCCGTAATGTTTGAAGAACGACGAAACGGAACGATCAGAGAACATTCTAAAGTAACGTTTCCGTAATGTTTGAAGAACGACGAAACGGAACGATCAGAGAACATTCTAAAGTAACGTTCCCGTAATGTTTGAAGAACGATGAAACGGAACGATCAGAGAACATTCTAAAGTAACGTTTCCGTAATGTTTGAAGAATGACGAAACGGAACGATCAGGGAACATTCTAAAGTAACGTTCCCGTAACGTTTGAAGAACGACGAAAGGGAACGATCAGAGAACATTCAAAAGTAACGTTTCCGTAAAGTTTGAAGAATGACGAAACGGAACGATCAGGGAACATTCTAAAGTAACGTTCCCGTAATGTTTGAAGAACGACGAAACGGAACGATCAGGGAACATTCTAAAGTAACGTTTCCGTAATGTTTGAAGAACGACGAAACGGAACGATCAGAGAACATTCTAAAGTAACGCTTCCATAATGTTACAATGGAATGTTCACGTAACCAAGACAAAAACTTTCAGAGACGTTTTCATAACGTACTGCGAACCTCAGCGAAACATTCCTGGAACATATTTTTGTTAGCCGCGTTCTCAGTATTTGTCATTAAATGTCATGTGTTTTTGAATACTGAAAGTTTTTAAACAAGAACATTCAAACATTTAAGAAAAGTGCTCCATGATTGATGTATATACTTAATGTTTTTCTGAAAACCTTACTGTGGCAACATTTAATTCAATTTCACATTATTGTTGTAATTTCCTCCATTGTGTTGCATCTCACAGCATTTACTCTCACATTAATTAACATCCACATTAAATAATAAGACACTACAATAGACACCACCTGAAAAAAACATGCCCCTCTTGCAGTATTGATGGAGTCCAGCTTTGTGTTTCCACGAGAATGAAAAGTGTGACCACTAGCCCCAATACATTCCACATCATTGACCCAGACTGAGGCTATACTTACAGAAACCAGCGTCCCAAAAGCAGCTTCATGGAGACACAGGCACAGACGTCCTGCGGTAAACATGGTAAACGACTCCACTTTTACTCCTCCAGCGTTTATAAATCCACTGTGAGCAAAACGTCCCATCCAAACATGCAGTGAATCCTGCACACATGTCACAAACACAGTTACACTCACTATTCACAGTGAGACTGAGTTACTGCTGCGCTTCACATGCACACAGAAGTGAGGATGAGGAGAGAGAGAGAGAGAAAGAGAGAGAGAGAGAGGGGGAGAGAGAGAGAGAGAGAGAGAGAGAGAGAGAGAGAGAGAGAGAGAGAGAGAGAGAGAGAGAGAGAGAGAGAGAGAGAGAGTCACACTAATCACAGATGACTGAAGGCTGATAGAGTCGTGTGAAGACTGGAGAAAGTCAAGGAGCGAGGAAAGAGGAGAGGTTGTGAAAGGAACAGGAGCAGTGAGAGGGCAAGCGGGCGTTCATTACTAGCGGGCTACTTGCCCTATGGCAGGCTGTTTTAGCTTAAAATGTTCCTTTCTCACAAAGCCCATCTCACTACAGCAGCTCTACAATCATTTTATGAAGCGACGAGAATAGTTTTTGTGTGCAAAAAAACGAAATAACGACTTACACTCACCAAAAGGATTATACTTATTCTGTGTTTGACCCCTTTCTCCTTCAGAACTGCCTTAATTCTCCGTGGCATTGATCAACAAGCTGCTGAAAGCATTCTTTAGAAATGTTGGCCCATATTGATAGGAGAGCATCTTGCAGTTGATGGAGATTTGTGGGATGCACATCCAGGGCACGAAGCTCCCGTTCCACCACATCCCAAAGATGCTCTATTGGGTTGAGATCTGGGGACTGTGGCGGCCATTTTAGTACAGTCAACTCAGAACAATTTGAAAACAATTTGACAGACTGATCTCATTAAATGGCGTATATATGTCACGCCAATTCGTATGACATTT
>NC_090181.1:1045416-1092916 GCF_024679245.1 Pseudorasbora parva
GTTTCAGATGATCCTGTGCTGAAGTGTTGGACTGAGCAGACACACACACACACACACACACACACACACACACACACACACACACACACACACACACACACACACACACACACACACACACACACACAGCAGCCAGTTTCAGATGATCCTGTGCTGTAGTGTTGGACTGAGCAGACACACACGCACACACACACACACACACTCAGCTGAAATCCGCCCCATCTGCCCTTCTATCAGACGGCCAGCGGATTGAGTTCCTGATCGCTGCGCTACAGAGCGGCCTGATCTCCAAATGACAGAAAACCCAGACGGGTCACATTACACTGCGGTGTGTGTGTGTGTCCATTTTAAGAGACTCAAATAAGTCGTTTCAAAGTGACTTCCTGTCACGATTCAGATATTAAATCTTATATATTCATTCATCCACTTCCATTTCATGTATTTTAATGTTAAACAATTGAATTATAATACTGCACTAGTAATAGCACACATTAGCATCTTAAAAGCGAAGCATTAAAAGCTCCTTCTGCAGTGTCATTATAGCATTAACTGTGTTAATCCACAGCCTAAGCAAACGCTCATCTTCTCCACAACGGTAAACCACAATAATTTACATTTTTCTAATAATTCCAACATAATTGAATATTAAACTCAGTAAAGTCTCCCCCTTTCTCATTTTGCTCAAAAATACATAAAAAAAACACTTTAACATATAAAATAACATTTACTTTAATTTTGCCTTTTGCAAATCCTGCTGGGAACTAACAAGTCCCGCTCAGTTTCAGTTAATGCAACACAAACGGATTAAGTTTGACTTCAATTTGACTTATATTTAAGTGAATTAGGCTGCGTTCACACTTGTCATGTGTGGTTGGATTAAAACGAACCCTGGTGCGATTGCTCGTTTAGTGCGGTTCATTTGAACATCTGTGAACGCTGCCAATCGAACCCTGGTGCGTACCAAACAAGCGGACCGAGAGCGCTATAAAGATGGGTCTCGGTCCACTTCAAAACGAACTCTGGTGCGGTTCGACTGATATATGAACGCAACACGGACCAAAGACATGTAGACGAACCAAAAACAGGACGTGATGTCACAAGATGAGACGCATGCAGCTGATTGGACGACGCGGAAAGATCGGTGTATCCAAAATGAGTAACGTTAACTTTAGAGGGCAAACGTAGAGCAACGAGGAAGAGCCTCATCAATATTTGGTCCGATGAGCATGTTTCGAAAATGCTAGAAAAAACGCAAAAAAAGCACACCTGGCTCTTCTCATCAGAGGACCTGTTGCCCATTATTAGCAGGGACAGACGACAGAACGGCCGTCTCTTTTCTGCACAACGGAGGAAATCCTGGAGCTGTTTTGAATGTTTTGAACACTTTATGAGATCTTCATAAGTTCTCAGCTGATAAAAATAATGCCATATGTACACGCATAAAATGACTGCGTTTAATCTGCACACAGCATTGGTTTGAATGTTTGGTAAGCAGCTCCAACGTCATATAAGCCGACCAATCAGGTTGTGACCGTCTCTTTAGGTTTGCTGCTATAAATGCCAGTGTGAACGCTAAGCGGACCAGGACTATGTTTTGTTTTTGTTTTTTGGTCCGGACCAAACGAACCTTTGGCGAAGGGGGCGTGGTTCTGCGAGGTCTGCAGTGGGAGAGAGAGCTCAGAGCCGAGCGGCAGGTAAGTAGGTCAAGCACAGATGACGAACACCTGTTTCTGATTGCAGTAATTGGCAGGGAGAGAGCGCATTTAAGCCACGGCCGGGAGAGAGTCGAGAGAGAGAGTTGGACTGGGACTTCGCATGCACAGCAGAGAAACGGAGAGACTGACACAGAGTGTCTATTGAGAAGGAGCGATCCATATCGTGGAGAAACTGAGTTATCACACACAAACGTGTGTTTGTTTTGTTTTGAAAAGACTGAATAAAGAAAGAGAGTCCCACTCAAAGCCGACCCCTGTCTTCTTCCTTTCTGACACAACGAACTTTACTACAGAACCAAACTAACCGAACTACAAGTGTCAACGCACCCTAAAACACAATCAAATTAAGTTTGGACAAAATAGCAATTGTGTTGCTTTAGCTCATTTTTAGTGAGTTTATCTTACATCATGTCACAGGGTGTTTTGGTGTAGGTTCATGTTTTTAGTGCTGCGTTCCACTCCACTTTAAGACACGCACTTGTGAACTTCCCTAAGCACTTCCCCTTGGGGGAATCCCCGCCGCCATTTTGAAGTGCATTCCACTTCGTGAAGTGGACAAGGGAAGTTTATATGGACAGACCCTTGGTAACTCGATTTTGGCCAAATGAGTGAGTCTACTTCATATGTACACTTCAGGCAGCTTCATATACCACAATGCAGCGCGATTGAGACGTCACCACATATCGTGTTTAATTTACCCCACCACATACAACTCTATGATATTTTTAAAAACATTTAAAACTACCCAAACACATCCATATACATAGCTGCATTAAACTATTTCGTAAAGGAAAATAAATAATAAATCAACTCCATAGTGCAAGTGATCAAGGGCTTAGGGCGTTCCAGTTCAGTCTAGTTTCCGCCAGTAGTGGGCACTCATGCAACGTAAGCAATGATGCACATCCGAGTGAAAGAGACGGAGGGAAGTTTGCGAGTGAAGGGCATGATAAAAACAAACTGGAACGCAGCAAAGGTTTTCATGTTCACTGTCAGGTTTTATCATGCACTTCCTGGTTTTGTCATGTGTTCCTGCCTCGTGTTCCTGTGTCGTGTTGTCATTGGTTTATGGGTTAATCATTGTTCACAGCTGTCCCTTGTCTTGTCATTAGCCCTTGTGTATTTATGAATTATCTTAAATACGAGTTTTCGTAGTAAAAATTGCACATGAACGCCCTCTGATGTCGTGTTGGGAAGTTCGGAAATAATTATGATGATACCCAAGTTCCCGAGGTGGGCGTGGCATAACCGTTAAATATGGCGGATGGGAGACGAGTTTCTGCTGTGGCAGGTGTTTTATTAGTTTTTTTTCCACAACAATTTCATTGTCTTGTCGTTAAAGTAGTACATATTTACAAAAAATAAATAATCATTTGAATTATATATTGTATATCTTAAACACACCAAAAATCGCATCTAGTTGACCATCATTCCAAAATAGTGAGCAAGCTGAATATCTAGATAGAGTGGTAAAAGCAGCTGTATAATAGGATCATATGGCTGAAAATTATTGCCATTTTAGTCTTTAAGCAGCCTTATCTTATCGACATTATGCCTATATTGTGAATGTGATTTTAAATGATATGCTTTCGTGTTGTGCTGCTATGTTTGCCTATGATTCTATGATGTTCTGGGACCGGGAAATGACTGAAATGGCTAAAGTGTTAAAATAACATTTTCCAAAGACGCACAAAAGTATGAACCTGGCATCCTCCATTCTCTACGACAGGGCTATTCAAATCTTACCCTGGAGGGCCATTGCAGTGCAGAGTTTAGCTCCAACCCTGATCAAACACACCCACCTGTGATTTTCTAATGATCTTGAAGACATTGATTAGCAAGTTCAGGTGTGTTTGATTAAGGTTGGAGCTAAACTCTGCACCTCATTGGCCCTCCAGGGTAAGATTTGAATAGCCCTGCTCTACGACAACAAAGCGCCTGAACACAACAAGCTCGAAGTCACGACTTCTGAAGTGGGAAGTAGGAAACTTCCGATAGCACGTGAAGGCAGCATTAAGCCCTCATGTTTGCCATTGTGTTGGTCAGTTATTGTCAATGTAAACCGCTGTCGGTGAGTGTCTGTTCATGTTTAGTCAAGTCTTTTGTTTCATGTTTATGATTTTTTTCAATAAAGTGACTGCCCTTGGGTTCTCAACCTCGCCGTCCAGTGGATCAATTGTTACCCATCACACACATCAAAGTTTTAAGTCAGGATGTCCTGTAAAGATCACATTCAGGGCTTTGCACTGATAACAAATATTTGGAGGTTTCACCAGAATAACAGCATCATCTTGGTCTTAGAAAATGGCTACACTGCTAAAAATGCTCTTCTTACTCAGTATTTTTGTCTTGTTTCTAGTCCAAACATCTAAAAATTATTAAAACAAGAAGTATTTACTAGACAAGCAAAAGTAATTGTCTTATTTTGGGGAAAAATAACTCTAAATGAAGAGAGTTTTTGCTTAAAGGGGGGGTGAAACACTCAGTTTCAGTCAATCTCATGTCAATCTTGAGTACCTATAGAGTAGTATTGCATCCTTCATATCTCCGAAAAGTCTTTAGTTTTATTATATTTATAAAAGAAATATGGGCTGTACCGAGTCTTTCCGGAAAAAACCGAGCGCCTGGAGGCATATCGTGTGGGCGGAGCTAAAGAATGACGAGGCGTATCGTGTGGGCGGAGCTAAAGAATGACAAGCGCGCAAAGCGGTGACGTCCTCAAGCGTGGAGAAACCCATGGCTCTCTCAGCTAATAGAGATAATGATCCAGAATCTAATCTGAGGGAAATAAATTGAACAGGAGAAACGGCAACATCAGGATGTCCGTCTCTGTGGTATGTACTGTATTTAGGGGCCTTTGTGTGCAGTTTATGAGGACATGATTCGGTTTATGGACTATTGTATGTGACTAGACCTTAGAGGTAGCAAGCAAAACGGTTTTGCACGTCAGAGTCAGAATAGTGTAACGTTATACAGAACAACAATGGAGTAACCGTTAGCGCATTTGAATGACGAAGCACGCGATCGTATCGTTTACTGATGTTTACTCATGCGACGGTAGCCAATAGCAGAGACATTTGAAGTTGATTTACTCACCGGCATCTTCCAAAGCAGGACCGCTCTGTCAAAAACACACTTCTTTGGTATGATTTGGTGAAGTCCTGTGACAGCAGTGACCGTGGAAATCCACTTTGCGACGCGACTGAAGCGATGCATTGAAGCTTCCCGTCATTTCTGCGTTCAAATCGGTTCAAATGCAGCGCTGCCTTCCCGCAATGCTGTGCTGAAGCGTTGAAGTCGCTCGACGTCACCCATAGGAATAAAGTGGAGCGCGGCGCGACATAAGTGTTCACGGACGACTGGATCTGCAGCTGAGAGACTGTTTACAGCGTGCTCTAGCCACGCGCGCGCGCACCCTACCGGGAGAAGAGCCCATACGGCCCATACAAGGACCTTCCGCTCTATTTAACGTCAAGTCGACCCATACTCGAAAAAAACTCGCCGAAACTTGTGAGAAACCGGAAGGAGTATTTTTAACACAGAAATACTCCATCAAACGTCCAACATTAGTTTTTGAAACTTTGTCTATGTTTAGGATGGGAATCCAAGTCTTTAAAGGTGTAAAAAGCTCAGTGTGCATGAAACAGCATTTCACCCCCCCTTTAAAATAAGATAAATAATCTGCCAATGGGGTGAGAAAAATAATCTTAATTCAAACAGAAAACAAGATTATTTTTCTCGCCCCATTGGCAGATTATTTATCTTATTTTAAGCAAAAACTCTCTTCATTTTGAGTAATTTTTTCCCAAAACAAGACAATAATATTTACTTGTCTAGTAAATGTTTCTTAATGTAAGAATTATTAGATATTTTGACTAGAAACAAGACAAAAAAAAGAAAAAAAAAGGGTTAGATAGAACCTTTTCTTCTAAGAGTGTAGGAAACTCATGTTTACGGTAATTCAGAGAGCACAGATAAGAGATCATCATCCGGGTCAGATCAGGCCGAGCTTTAGCCGTATCTTTTACTTCTCAAACTCAATCCGTCTCAGTATATCGCCCCATCAGCCTCATTCTGTCTCTGAGTCCTCTCAATCTGCGGCCTTCGGCTTATAGTTTAATCTGCTTTGGCTCTGAACACACACGGACGCTCTGAACACACACACACACACACACCGCTGACCGTCCTCCTGATAAACCCATTAGACGGACGCTTTATTAGGACTCAATGAGCTGCGAATGACACCTGACAATAAACCACTGCCTCTCACAGGTCAGAGATCAGTCAGATCAGATCAGATCAGATCGAACCAAAGCAAAGCCAGTTAGAGATCAGTCAGATCAGATCAGGATGGAGATCATAAAAACATCATAAAAACATGATCAATCTGCTGATCATCATCCTCTGTGTATCTCTCTCTCTCTCTCTCTCTCTCTCTCTCTCTCTCTCTCTCTCTCTCTCTCTAATGGATCATCTTTTTCTATTACGGGATATAACTAATATTAATACATTTTATCATGTTGATCTTGGAGTTTTAATTCTGGATCAAGAAAAGGCTGATCGGGTTGATCATGCGTATCTTTTAAATGTGTTAAAATATTTTGGGTTTGGTGACAGATTTATATCCTATATCCGGTTGTTATATTGTAATGTTTCTGTTCTGGTCAAAGCAGTCGGTGGATTAAGTGAACCACTAACTGTGTCGAGAGGAATTAGACAAGGATGTCCACTTTCCGGGCAATTATACAGTTCGGTTATTGAGCCTTTGTTGTGCAGGCTGAGGAAGAGTCTTGAAGGAGTTGTAATTCCTAATTCAAATGACCATTGTACACTTTTTTTATCTGCATATGCAGATGATCTAACTGTTTTTATCAAAAGTCAAGACGACATTACAAGGTTAAACCAAACTATTGAAATATATGAAAAACGTCTCAGGTTACGTATGTAACCATGGTTCCCTGAGAGGGAACGAGACGCTGCGTCGAAACGCTAGGGGGGACGCCTCTGCGTGCCATGTCATGAAGCACTTGTGTAATCAGTCCAATAGCAGGACGATACGTCACGGGCGGGTGACGTCATCGACCAGGAAGCTATAAAGCATGCCCGGACCAAACAGTCACTAGCTTCTGGAAAAGTCGAACAAATCGATCACAGGCATGCCGGGAGTATGGCATCTCGACGCAACGTCTCGTTCCCTCTCAGGGAACCATGGTTACATACATAACCTGAGACGTTCCCTATCTCGAGGGAACTTCGAGCTGCGTCGAAACGCTAGGGGACCTCAATACCCACGCCGCCAGAGTCCCAAATGTCTGTATGTGTGATTTAACCCAGAAACACCCGGGACCCCGGAGTAGAGGCTACGCCCAGATTGTAAAACCTCACAAATGTATGCGGAGAGGACCACCCAGCCGCATCACAAACCTCTGACAGTGAAACTCCCGAAATAAGAGCCATAGAGGCAACCATACTCCTAGTAGAGTGGGCGCGGACCCTCATAGGTGAAGGATGTCCGACCGACTCATAAGCGAGCGAAATAGCCTCGACTATCCACTTGCTAAGCTTCTGCTTTGAAGCCGATTTTCCCTTACTGGAGGACCCAAAACATACGAACAACTGTTCTGACTTTTGCCACAGGGCAGCTCTGTGGACATATGCATCTAGGGCCCTGACCGGACATAGCAGATTTACCTTCTCATGGTCTTGACTAGTGAACGGAGGCGGACAGAAAGCCTGCAGCATTACTGGTCCCGACACGTTGGTCGGGACCTTGGGAACATATCCTTCCCTCGGGAAGAGAAATGCTTTCACCATTCCTGGTGCAAATTCAAGGCAAGAAGGTGCTACTGATAGAGCCTGTAGGTCTCCTACTCTTTTCAGTGATGAAATCGCTAGGAGAAACACTGTTTTTAGTGTGAGGAACTTTTCTGACACTTCCTCTAACGGCTCGAAGGGAGCCAGCATAAGGAACCTTCCAGCACTATGGCCAGATCCCAAGTCGGCACCCTGGAGCGTGCCGCAGGTCTGAGCCTCAAGGTACCACGGAGGAAACGCGTGACCCACAGGTGTCTCCCTAATGATGCGTTATCTAATGGATTATGATATGCAGATATCGCCGACACATACACTTTCAGAGTCGACGGGGATAACCCTGCTGAGAATTTTTCTTGCAAGAACTCGAGAACTGAACCGACCGGGCAGTTAACAGGGTCCAAAGTCTGGTGCGTACACCAGGCGACAAAAACTCTCCATTTGAGTGCGTAAAGTCTCCTTGTGGATGGTGCTCTGGAGTGCAACATGGTCTCTATCACCTCAGTCGATAGACCCGTGTTTATGAACTGGGCCCCCTCAGGGGCCAAGCCCTCAGTTTCCACAGTTCCGTGCACTGACCCCCCGGCCTGCGAAAGAAGATCCCTCCTGACTGGGATTTCCCAGGGAGGACCCTCTAGGAGAGACATGATGTCTGAGAGCCACACTCGGCCCGGCCAGAACGGGGATACCAATAAGAGCTGAACCCTGTCCCGGCGGACTCTCTCCAGCACTCCTGGGAGCAACGCCAGAGGGGGAAAGGTGTACTGACGCAGCCTCGGCCACGGCTGTACCATTGCGTCCAGCCCCAGTGGGGCTGGATGTGTGAGGGAAAAGAATGCTGGACAGTGTGTCGTCTCTCGAGACGCAAACAGATCCACCTGGGCTCGCCCAAAGCGGATCCACAGCTCCTCCACCACCTCGGGGTGGAGCCTCCATTCCCCCGGCACCACTCCCTGCCTCGACAGGGAGTCTGCCGCTACATTCAGGACCCCCAGGATGTACATCGCCCTGAGCGAGAGCATCTTGCCTTGGGCCCATATTAGAATGTGATGCGTGAGCTTCCACAACCGACGCGATCTCAATCCCTCCTGGTGATTTATATACGAGACCACCGAAGTGTTGTCTGACCGAACTAACACATGGCGGCCCCGTAGGTCTGGGAGGAAGTGTTTGAGTGCTTGAAACACAGCCATCAGCTCCAGCTGGTTTATGTGCCAGGAGAGCTGATGGCCCCTCTACAGACCTTGGGCCGAGCGGCCACTCATGACCGCTCCCCAGCCAGTTAGGGAGGCATCCGTCGTTAGCATTACGCGACGACAAGGAGCCCCCAGAACTGGACCTTGGGAAAGGAACCAAGGATCTTTCCACTTCACCAAGGCACGTAGGCAGTGCCGCGTGACCTTGATTAAGCGAAAAGGGTTTCCCCTCGGGGAGAACCCCTTGGTCCTGAGCCACCACTGTAAGGGTCTCATGTACAGCAGGCCAAAAGGTATCACGTTGGACGCTGCTGCCATCAAACCCAACACTCTTTGAAAGTGTTTGACAGTGAGTGACTGGCCTAGCTTTATCTGGTTGACGGTATTCAGGATCGTTTTTACCCTGGGCGGAGATAGCCGAGCCGACATCGCTCTCGTGTCCCAAACTACCCCCAGAAAAGTAATGCTCTGCTGTGGTGCCAACATACTTTTCTTTTCTTTCAACCTTAGCCCCAACACCTTCATGTGGGCGAGAACAGCATCTCGATGCTGAACCGCCAGTTGTTTCGACTGTGCTAACACTAGCCAATCGTCGATGTAATTTAGCACGCGGATGCCCTGGAGTCGCAGCGGAGCCAGAGCTGCATCCACGCACTTCGCGAAAGTGCGGGGCGATAAAGCTAGAACGAATGGCAGCACTCGATATTGGTACGCTTTTCCCCCAAAAGCGAACACGAGGAACTGTCTGTGCTGCGGAAGGATGGAGATGTGGAAGTACGCATCTTTTAAATCTATCGTGACGCACCAGTCCTCGGACCTGATGTGACACACAATCTGTTTTATCGTGAGCATTTTGAATTTTAATCTTTTTACTGCTCTGTTTAGATGACGTAGATCTAAGATAGGCCTTAACCCCCCATCCTTCTTTGGAACTATGTAAGTACCGGCTGTAAAACCCTGACTCTCTGCAGTGGGGAGGGACCCGTTCTATAGCCTCTTTTCGCAGAAGAGTCTGTACCTCTTGTTCCAATACCAGAGCCTGCTCTGGGCTTACTACCGTGGTAGTAACCCCGTTGAACACGGGCGGGTGTAACCCGAATTGAATTCTGTACCCTTTTTCTATTTTCTTGTACGCAGGACCCATTCTGAGACATTCGGCAGAAGTTTCCACGCTGCCAGAAAATCTACTAAGGGAACCAGCCTCTCGAGGCTGGTCTCTGGATTTTCCTGTGTGGTCAGCCCGGTGTCCTGTAACGTTTAACCGGCAGGTAGCAACCGAACTGACCGCCCAGGGGCCCTCCCGAGAGGGCGCGAACATCCCCAAGTCGCTACGTTTCCGGGCGGACATGGAGATATGCGTTCGCCGGGGACCGCCGCGCCCTGAAGCACCAATGGTGGCAGGGTTGGCAGACCGGCCCCCTGATGGCACCGGGAAAGAGCGGGCGCCTCGGTGAGCCGCACTTTCCCGGAGGGGACTGCCATCGGAAGCCCTGCGCTCTTGGCGTCAGGACTTCTTAGCCAAGGCCTTCCCAGCGATAAGGACGGTCCTCAGATCCGTCCTACCGCGGGAAGGTCCCGGCTGAGCGCGTCGCCCGGACCCCCGTTCTCTCTGCGGGGGGGCCCGAGTGGCCACGCTCTGTTTCTGTTGCGCTCGATGCGCTGCGGAGCAGGACGTACTCGGCTGGGGCTGCCCCCACCCGGCAGCCCCTGCGGGATATGATTTGCAGGGGAGAAATTTTGAAAACGCCGCCGCCTGCTTCCTGGCCTCCTGGTAACGGTCGACGACCGTTGTTACAGCGTCACCAAAGAGGCCAGTAGGCGAGACGGGCTTGCAGCGACGATGCTGACTCGGGGGAGAGATAGCTCGCGAGCGTCTCTTCCACCCGCGGCATCGCCGCATAACCATGAGCCTTCAACCCGCTTATATTTGAGTATTGAGATGTGGACGGGTTAAAGACTCTGGCAGATGCTGGTTTAGCTCAGGACCTCCACACCTCGGTGTGGAGGTCCGGGAAAAATGTTAAGCCCCGCCTAGGAGGTTGAGTATATGAGGGCAGAAATCTTTCATCTACCCTGCTTTTGTGTTTTTGTGACTCATAACACTCGGCCGGCCAGTCTAAACTTAATCTGGCAACGGCACGAGTGACAACCTCCATTAGCTCCTCCTGTGCGTGTGTGTGTAATGGTGGAAGTAGTTCGTCAGTTTCATTTACACTCACAACATCCAGTTCCTCGGAACTGGAGTGCTGCAGCTGATCTTGTGCCTCAGCGCGAGCGGAAGAAACCGCAGAGCATGCTTCCAACTCACGAGCTGAGGCTTGAGATCCAGTGGGTAAGGGCAGAGATAGGGGATCACCCGTCTCTAACCCCGCCACCAGATCTAACTGCGATCCCCAAGACGCGAGCCTTCGCTGTGCCTCGGCAACAGCGGGACCCGAGCCCTGGGGACCGCGAGCCAAAGCACTCTCCTCGAAGAGTGCCCGGCGTGATCTTAATGTACGCATTGGGAGACTCTCGCAATGCTCGCAGCCAACCCCCTCGAGAGCTGACTGGGCATGCTCGAGCCCCAAACACATTACACACAGGTCGTGTGTATCCCCACCCGTGATGTAACGAGGGCAGGGAGGAACACAACGCCTGAACTGACTAGACATTCTTTTTCTTTCTCTTTTGACACACACACAATAAATGGACATACAATATCACACAGAGCGCTTTGTGAAGACACAGAAGCTAGTGACTGTTTGGTCCGGGCATGCTTTATAGCTTCCTGGTCGATGACGTCACCCGCCCGTGACGTATCGTCCCGCTATTGGACTGATTACACAAGTGCTTCATGACATGGCACGCAGAGGCGTCCCCCCTAGCGTTTCGACGCAGCTCGAAGTTCCCTCGAGATAGGGAAGCCTCTTCTGCTAGAGTTAACTGGTCTAAAAGTGAAGGTTTTATCATTGGTAAATGGGAAGGTACGGGTTTTCCTCAACTTCCGGGTGGGTTGCAGTGGAGACAGGATGGTTTGAAAGCACTAGGAGTTTTTTTAGGGAATGATCAGTTTCAAAAGAAAAATTGGGAGGGTCTGCTGGAGATGGTGTGTGCTAAATTGTCGAAATGGAAATGGCTATTGCCACAATTGTCCTATAGAGGGAGAGCTCTGGTTATCAATAATCTCGCTGCGTCGATGTTGTGGCATAGGACTATAACTATGGAGCCTCCTGAGGAACTTATCTCTATGATTCAAAGGACATTTGTAAATTTTTCCTGGAATGAACAGCACTGGATCCGTGCAGCTGCACTTTATTTACCGGTCCAAGAGGGCGGTCAAGGCCTGGTGGATGTGAGGAGACGGATCCGGGCGTTCAGGATACAAGCTGTGCAGAGACTTCTCTACAACAAAGATGTGGTATGGGCCAAAACTGCATGTGCATTCTTGAAGCAGACAGGAGGACTTGGTTTTGATAGACACCTGTTTTTAATGAATCTAGAGGAAGTGAGCCTGTCAGAGCTTCCACCCTTATATAAGTCTATGATACAGACATGGAGAACTGTTTTTAGAGTGGAGCGGGACATGGCTGATCAAGGACAGTGGACTCCAGAGGAACCTTTGTTTTTCAACCCAATGATCCAGACTAGACTGCTGTCCTCCATAAGTGTGAGGAGATGTTTGCTGAGGAATGGTGTTCAGAAACTTGGACATCTTCTGGATGAGAGGGGTTGAAAATCCATTGAGACACTTCAAGAGATGACGGGGTCAAAGTCTTGGCGTCTTGTTTCAAAGTTGAAAGACGAAATCTGTGATGCACTACCGATCAGCTGCCGGACTTGGATAGGACTGAGACAAACGGAGGACATGAGAACTGGGCAGTTTTTCCCAGAATTAAAAATTTCACCTGTAATAAATGAAGATGAGGAAGGTGAAGTTGCAGGGATCTTTCAGGACCCATCAGCTGGACTTTTTTAAAGATGTATCTAAGAAAGCAATCTACTGCACTACAGTTAAGACCACACACCGAGCTTCTTTGAAGAAGCAAAAAGCCTCTAGATGGTCAGAACTCTTACAACCAGACTTTCTGGTGCGGGACAGGTGGCGGACCCTGTATAAACCCCCTGTAGAGAAGCGCACTGCGGATCTACAGTGGAGGATTATTCACGGGGCCATAGCTACAGACCGACATTTGGCACACCTGGACCCAGCATTAGTAGGGGAATGTCCATTTTGTGGGTTGGAGAAAGACCTAGAACATTTATTTTTATGGCGTAGCAGATTACGAGATCTGTTTAGTTGAGACCTTGTTCATAAGATTTAATGAGGACTTTTCTGATAAAGTTTTTATTGGGGGAATGAAATACAATTTTTCAATGAGGAGGAAAATATGTTTACTTAATTATCTTATTGGAGTGGCTAAACTGGCAATTTGGAAAACAAGAAAAAACAAAGGCCTACAACTTGCTACAATAGATCCTGAAATGATGTTTAGACGGTTAATAGAGGGAAGACTGAAAATTGAATGTGCTTATTATAGATTTACAAATAATGTGGTTTTCTTTTGTGATGTATGGTGTTTTAATGAGGTACTATGTATAGTACAAAATGATATGCTTATTGTGAATTTGTTTTTATGTTATTTAAATAATGGTCAGTGATGTAGTATGATGTAAAGTTCATAGAGTAATAAAGTGCTTAAAGGGTTACTTCAGCGATTAGCATATGGCTTTGTATCAGTAGAAACCCTGGATTATATTCAAATGATTGAGCTTTCCCCTCTCATATCCCCCTGAGATAAGAGATTTATGCATTTTATTTCTGGAAAAATTCCTCCTATGATGCAAATTGACGATTTTTGCATCATAGGAGGAATGTTTGCCTAAAGGCTAAAGACTACAGCCAGCAGAGGGAGCCATTTCATCATGTTTTGAATCCGCGCATGGAGGATGGGCGGTCACACTCAACTGACTCGCAGGGAGAGCTCAGGTCGCAGCTACAGGCACTCATTTAAACGGAGCTATGTTGAGCAATGTAAGTCTTTTAACTTTTCAAATCAATTTCTATGAAAGTTAAGCTTGCAAAGGCATGAACTGAAACGCGCCAGACTGAACTCTCGTTGTGAATGTATGCCGCGAGTGTAGTCGCGATTACCTCAGCTCTCATCACTCCTGCAGTTAGTGCTCAGTGCTGTGATACTCGCGCGGTGACTCACTCATTATATTGAACAGACACGTTCAGTTTTTAATTGAAGTGTCTTCTCTAACTCAGTCACAGTAATCAAGTTGGTGGCGTTGGGAATGGCCTCACAGGGCAGCGAAGCATTCTGGGAATTGTAGTCTTTCATCCCCAAGGGACAAAAATACATTTTCTGTCCTTTCTCAGTCTAGAAGGCACCAAATTCAAAAATAATTTCACATTTCTACTGCATTGATGACCCAGTTTAAATACAGATTCATCTTCCCAGCGCTGAAGTACCCCTTTAACCACCTCTCTCTCTCTCTCTCTCTCTCTCTCTCTCTCTCTCTCTCTCTCTCTCTCTCTCTCTCTCTCTCTCTCTCTCTCTCTCTCTCTCTCTCTCTCTCTCTCTCTCTCTCTCTCTCTCTCTCTCTCACAGTCTTTTTTTCTGATTATTGATCACTTTCTGCTCCGCTCCGCCTCTGTTTTTGTCTTTATGGAGGCTGGGTCAGACCTTTGAGTTTCTTGTTTTCTTAAAAATAAAATCTAAATGAAGAGAGTTTTTGCTTAAAACAGGCAAAATGATCTGCCAATGGGGTGAGAAAATTTATGTTAGGAACATAAATTTGGAAAAATTGGTAAATGCATTTTGATTTAAGAATTGTTAGATATTTAGACTAGAAACAAGACAAAATGACTGAGTAAGAAGAGCATTTTTTTTTGTTGCAGTGAATAATTCATATTTCACAAGAGGTTAAAGCAGTAAGCATACATTTTTACATTTATTTATTCAGCAGACGCTTTTTAGTGATTTGCAAATGAGGAGAACAATGGAAGATTGACCGACTGAAGATCTGGTAACAAAAAAAATTAAAATAAAAGTGAGATGAGTAACACTATTCATTTTGCCACCTTCTGACTCGCTGTCATTAGCAAGAAATGGGGTCACACTTTAGTATGGGGAACACACATTCACTATTAACTCTTCTTCATAACCTCCTAATTTACTGCTTATTAATAGTTAGTAAGGTAGTTTTTGTAGCGTTTAAGTTTAGGTATTAGGTCGGATTAAGGGATGCAGAATAAGGCATTAATATGAGCTTTAGAAGTGCTCATAAACAGACAATATCATAGTAATATGCATGATCATAATAAACCCCGGATAACCCGCTATTAATCACTTTTAATGTCACTAAGATCCGTTAATTCACTAAAACAATTCCAAATCGATAAAAATTTCAGTAACATTTATTTTAAGGTTCAGTTATTAACTAGTGTCTTATGATCATGCATATTACTATGATATTGTCTGTGTATTAGCACTTATAAAGCTCATATTAATGCCTTATTCTACATCCCTTAATCCGACCCAATACCTAAACTTAAACGCTACAAAAACTACCTTACTAACTATTAATAAGCAGTACATTAGGAGTTTATGAGGCAGAAGTCGGAGTTAATAGTGAATGTGTGTTCCCCATACTAAAGTGTGACCAAATTTCACCTGTTTCCATCATGGTGACACACTTAAGCCTGAACATGAACCCAAAGACCTCAGAAGAGAGACTGATCTTAAAATACAGTCTCGGTCGTCTGTCGTATATTGATCTGAAATCGAGACGGTTGGTTTGTGAACAAGAGTCAAGAGTCGCAGCGAATCGATCAATGAACGGCTGGATTTCATCTCACACTGCAAAAACTGATGTTCTTCCTCAGTATTTCTGTCTTATGTTCCAGCACAAATATCTCAACATAGCAGCATTCTTACATCAAGACACATTTACTGGAGAAGAGAAATGACTGAAGATATTCACCCTTAAAACAAGAACAAATATCTGCCAATGGAGTCGGAAAAATAACAGTTTTAAATTTGAAGAAAAGTTGATTTCCTTGCCTGACTGACAGATATTTGTTCATGTTTTAAACACGAACTCTTTTAAAGCTTTCTTAAAGGTGTAACAATGAATAGATAAGTATTATAAATGAGATCATACAATGCATTACACTGAAAAAAATGCTTTTCTCACTTAGTATTTTGTCTTGTTTCTAGTCTAAATATCTAATAATTCTTACATTAAGAAACATTAACTAGACAAGTCAAAATTATTGTCTTGTTTTTTGGGAAAAATAACTCAAAATGAAGAGAGTTTTTGCTTAAAATAAGATAAATAATCTGCCAATGGGGTGAGAAAAATAATCTTGTTTTCTGTTTGAATTAAGATTATTTTTCTCACCCCATTGGCAGATTATTTATCTTATTTTAAGCAAAAACTCTCTTCATTTTGAGTTATTTTCCCCAAAACAAGACAATTACTTTTGCTTGTCTAGTAAATACTTCTTGTTTTAATAATTTTTAGATGTTTGGACTAGAAACAAGACAAAAATACTGAGTAAGAAAAGCATGTTTTGCAGTGTACGGGTGTGGCGCGACATTAGGTTGAGTTAATGATCCCACCCCAGCGACGGCCACTTGTACAGTTTGGTACTCTTTTTTTTTGCCAGTGAAGTCCTCCAGAGACTCGGGGTCTAAAATAAGCCCAGTCTGATCTTACATCAGCTATTGTCTGATCTGGATGAACTCATCTGGGAAAACCTCTGCCCACTGAAGCCAGACCTCATTCAGCCTGAAGAGAAACGACACACACGTGGATGAAGAGGAGCTCAGGAAACACGAGGGGAATGATGAAGCCTGAGGCGTCCGCAAACGTGTCCTGAAGACGGCCAGTGAAGGCCTGTTAAACACGGGTAAACACATTCAGGTGTTCAGAACAGGTTAAATCAGCACATTCAGTCAGAATGTCACATGCAATACGTCAACTTCTAGTTTATGACTTGATCTGAGCAAACCGTTCGACCCACTTCTGCTACACTGAAAAAAACGCTCTTCTTCCTCAGTCATTCTGTCTCGTTTCCAGTCTAAATATCTAACAATTCTTAAATCAAGATGCATTTACTAGATCAGTAAAATTACATAAAATATATTTTCTTGTTTTGTTGAAAATAAAATCTAAATGAAGTGAGTTTTTGCTTAAAGCTCCACTGCGTGATATTTTCCCCCATCTAGCGGTGTAAAGGTTTATGATCATCCAGTGAATATTAGTTTCTGATTTCGTTTTAACTCCTACGGTGGCTGATTTAGTCCAAGATTAACATGGCTTCCAGTTCGACCTCATCCATGAGTGCCATCGAGTGTTAAACGCGAAAGGCGAAGCTTGAATTTACGGGTTTGTCCCTCTTTGGCTACTGTACTTTCAAGATGGAGGACCAACATGGCGACCGGCACTCGAACCCCTCACCCGTATGGGTTTCCAACGGCAGATTATAAACTTACCAGAATACTTTATTACTTGAAAGAAGTAAATATACATTAATGAGCACATATATTTTTGAAAGAACTAAGTGTTTTTAGCTAAGAATAAACTAAAAAAGTTACACAGTGTAGCTTTAAAACAGGCAAAATGATCTGCCAATGGGGTGAGAAAAATAATTTTGTTTCTTGTTTCCGTCCCAAACTTGTTTCCCCCCGGTTGGCCTCCTTCTTTCCATATCAACACACTCCATTACAAAAACATTCCTGGATTTCTCTCCTCATAATGGACTTCAATGGAAACAATGGTTCAAATCAATGCACACTGTAAAAAAATTAGGACTGGGCAAGTTAACGCGTTATTATCGCGTTAACACATTAATTCATTAACGCCTACAATTATTTTATCGCGCATTAACGTAGTTATTTATTATTATATTGAAAGGCCGTTGCTCACTGCCTCTGAATACACACACAGACAAACCATTGGTCAGGAGAATACACACACAGACAAACCATTGGTCAGGAGAATACACACACAGAAAAACCATTGGTCAGGAGAATACACACACACACAAACCATTGGTCAGGAGAACACACACACAGACAAACCATTGGTCAGGAGAATACACACACAGACAAACCATTGGTCAGGAGAATACACACACAGACAAACCATTGGTCAGGAGAATACACACACAGACAAACCATTGGTCAGGAGAATACACACACAGACAATCCATTGGTCAGGAGAATACACACACAGACAAACCATTGGTCAGGAGAATACACACACAGACAAACCATTGGTCAGGAGAATACACACACACACAAACCATTGGTCAGGAGAACACACACACAGACAAACCATTGGTCAGGAGAATACACACACAGACAAACCATTGGTCAGGAGAATACACACACAGACAAACCATTGGTCAGGAGAATACACACACAGACAAACCATTGGTCAGGAGAATACACACACAGACAATCCATTGGTCAGGAGAATACACACACAGACAAACCATTGGTCAGGAGAATACACACACAGACAATCCATTGGTCAGGAGAATACACACACAGACAAACCATTGGTCAGGAGAATACACACACAGACAAACCATTGGTCAGGAGAACACACACACAGACAAACCATTGGTCAGGAGAATACACACACAGACACACCATTGGTCAGGAGAACACACACACAGACACACCATTGGTCAGGAGAATACACACACAGACAAACCATTGGTCAGGAGAATACACACACAGACAAACCATTGGTCAGGAGAATACACACACAGACAAACCATTGGTCAGGAGAATACACACACAGACAAACCATTGGTCAGGAGAACACACACACAGACAAACCATTGGTCAGGAGAATACACACACAGACAAACCATTGGTCAGGAGAACACACACACAGACACACCATTGGTCAGGAGAATACACACACAGACAAACCATTGGTCAGGAGAATACACACACAGACACACCATTGGTCAGGAGAATACACACACAGACAAACCATTGGTCAGGAGAATACACACACAGACACACCATTGGTCAGGAGAATACACACACAGACAAACCATTGGTCAGGAGAACACACACACAGACAAACCATTGGTCAGGAGAATACACACACAGACACACCATTGGTCAGGAGAATACACACACAGACACACCATTGGTCAGGAGAATACACACACAGACACACCATTGGTCAGGAGAATACACACACAGACACACCATTGGTCAGGAGAATACACACACAGACAAACCATTGGTCAGGAGAATACACACACAGACAAACCATTGGTCAGGAGAATACACACACAGACAAACCATTGGTCAGGAGAATACACACACAGACAAACCATTGGTCAGGAGAATACACACACAGACAAACCATTGGTCAGGAGAATACACACACAGACACACCATTGGTCAGGAGAATACACACACAGACAAACCATTGGTCAGGAGAATACACACACAGACAAACCATTGGTCAGGAGAATACACACACAGACAAACCATTGGTCAGGAGAATACACACACAGACAAACCATTGGTCAGGAGAACACACACACAGACAAACCATTGGTCAGGAGAATACACACACAGACAAACCATTGGTCAGGAGAATACACACACAGACACACCATTGGTCAGGAGAATACACACACAGACACACCATTGGTCAGGAGAATACACACACAGACAAACCATTGGTCAGGAGAATACACACACAGACACACCATTGGTCAGGAGAACACACACACAGACAAACCATTGGTCAGGAGAATACACACACAGACACACCATTGGTCAGGAGAATACACACACAGACAAACCATTGGTCAGGAGAATACACACACAGACAAACCATTGGTCAGGAGAATACACACACAGACAAACCATTGGTCAGGAGAATACACACACAGACAAACCATTGGTCAGGAGAATACACACACAGACACACCATTGGTCAGGAGAATACACACACAGACAAACCATTGGTCAGGAGAATACACACACAGACACACCATTGGTCAGGAGAATACACACACAGACAAACCATTGGTCAGGAGAATACACACACAGACACACCATTGGTCAGGAGAATACACACACAGACACACCATTGGTCAGGAGAACACACACACAGACAAACCATTGGTCAGGAGAATACACACACAGACACACCATTGGTCAGGAGAATACACACACAGACAAACCATTGGTCAGGAGAATACACACACAGACAAACCATTGGTCAGGAGAATACACACACAGACAAACCATTGGTCAGGAGAATACACACACAGACAAACCATTGGTCAGGAGAATACACACACAGACACACCATTGGTCAGGAGAATACACACACAGACAAACCATTGGTCAGGAGAACACACACACACACAAACCATTGGTCAGGAGAATACACACACAGACACACCATTGGTCAGGAGAACACACACACAGACACACCATTGGTCAGGAGAATACACACACAGACAAACCATTGGTCAGGAGAATACACACACAGACAAACCATTGGTCAGGAGAACACACACACAGACAAACCATTGGTCAGGAGAATACACACACAGACAAACCATTGGTCAGGAGAATACACACACAGACAAACCATTGGTCAGGAGAATACACACACAGACACACCATTGGTCAGGAGAACACACACACAGACACACCATTGGTCAGGAGAATACACACACAGACAAACCATTGGTCAGGAGAATACACACACAGACAAACCATTGGTCAGGAGAACACACACACAGACAAACCATTGGTCAGGAGAATACACACACAGACAAACCATTGGTCAGGAGAATACACACACAGACAAACCATTGGTCAGGAGAATACACACACAGACAAACCATTGGTCAGGAGAACACACACACAGACAGACCATTGGTCAGGAGAATACACACACAGACACACCATTGGTCAGGAGAATACACACACAGACAAACCATTGGTCAGGAGAATACACACACAGACAAACCATTGGTCAGGAGAACACACACACAGACACACCATTGGTCAGGAGAACACACACACAGACAAACCATTGGTCAGGAGAATACACACACAGACACACCATTGGTCAGGAGAACACACACACAGACAAACCATTGGTCAGGAGAACACACACACAGACAAACCATTGGTCAGGAGAACACACACACAGACAAACCATTGGTCAGGAGAACACACACACAGACAAACCATTGGTCAGGAGAACACACACACAGACACACCATTGGTCAGGAGAACACACACACAGACACACCATTGGTCAGGAGAACACACACACAGACACACCATTGGTCAGGAGAATACACACACAGACAAACCATTGGTCAGGAGAATACACACACAGACACACCATTGGTCAGGAGAACACACACACAGACAAACCATTGGTCAGGAGAACACACACACAGACAAACCATTGGTCAGGAGAACACACACACAGACACACCATTGGTCAGGAGAACACACACACAGACACACCATTGGTCAGGAGAACACACACACAGACACACCATTGGTCAGGAGAATACACACACAGACAAACCATTGGTCAGGAGAATACACACACAGACAAACCATTGGTCAGGAGAATACACACACAGACACACCATTGGTCAGGAGAACACACACACAGACAAACCATTGGTCAGGAGAACACACACACAGACACACCATTGGTCAGGAGAACACACACACAGACACACCATTGGTCAGGAGAACACACACACAGACACACCATTGGTCAGGAGAATACACACACAGACAAACCATTGGTCAGGAGAATACACACACAGACACACCATTGGTCAGGAGAATACACACACAGACACACCATTGGTCAGGAGAATACACACACAGACACACCACTGGTCAGGAGAATACACACACAGACACACCATTGGTCAGGAGAATACACACACAGACACACCATTGGTCAGGAGAACACACACACAGACAAACCATTGGTCAGGAGAACACACACACAGACAAACCATTGGTCAGGAGAATACACACACAGACAAACCATTGGTCAGGAGAATACACACACAGACAAACCATTGGTCAGGAGAATACACACACAGACAAACCATTGGTCAGGAGAACACACACACAGACAAACCATTGGTCAGGAGAATACACACACAGACACACCATTGGTCAGGAGAATACACACACAGACAAACCATTGGTCAGGAGAATACACACACAGACAAACCATTGGTCAGGAGAACACACACACAGACAGACCATTGGTCAGGAGAATACACACACAGACACACCATTGGTCAGGAGAACACACACACAGACACACCATTGGTCAGGAGAACACACACACAGACAAACCATTGGTCAGGAGAATACACACACAGACACACCATTGGTCAGGAGAATACACACACAGACAAACCATTGGTCAGGAGAATACACACACAGACAAACCATTGGTCAGGAGAATACACACACAGACACACCATTGGTCAGGAGAACACACACACAGACAAACCATTGGTCAGGAGAACACACACACAGACACACCATTGGTCAGGAGAACACACACACAGACACACCATTGGTCAGGAGAACACACACACAGACAAACCATTGGTCAGGAGAATACACACACAGACAAACCATTGGTCAGGAGAACACACACACAGACAGACCATTGGTCAGGAGAACACACACACAGACAAACCATTGGTCAGGAGAATACACACACAGACAAACCATTGGTCAGGAGAATACACACACAGACAAACCATTGGTCAGGAGAATACACACACAGACACACCATTGGTCAGGAGAATACACACACAGACACACCATTGGTCAGGAGAACACACACACAGACAAACCATTGGTCAGGAGAATACACACACAGACAAACCATTGGTCAGGAGAATACACACACAGACAAACCATTGGTCAGGAGAATACACACACAGACACACCATTGGTCAGGAGAGTACACACACAGACAAACCATTGGTCAGGAGAACACACACACAGACAAACCATTGGTCAGGAGAATACACACACAGACACACCATTGGTCAGGAGAACACACACACAGACAAACCATTGGTCAGGAGAACACACACACAGACAAACCATTGGTCAGGAGAATACACACACAGACACACCATTGGTCAGGAGAATACACACAGACAAACCATTGGTCAGGATAATACACACACAGACACACCATTGGTCAGGAGAATACACACACAGACACACCATTGGTCAGGAGAACACACACACAGACAAACCATTGGTCAGGAGAACACACACACAGACAAACCATTGGTCAGGAGAATACACACAGACAAACCATTGGTCAGGAGAATACACACAGACACACCATTGGTCAGGAGAACACACACACAGACAAACCATTGGTCAGGAGAATACACACACAGACAAACCATTGGTCAGGAGAATACACACACAGACACACCATTGGTCAGGAGAATACACACACAGACACACCATTGGTCAGGAGAATACACACACAGACAAACCATTGGTCAGGAGAATACACACACAGACAAACCATTGGTCAGGAGAATACACACACAGACAAACCATTGGTCAGGAGAATACACACACAGACAAACCATTGGTCAGGAGAACACACACACAGACAAACCATTGGTCAGGAGAATACACACACAGACACACCATTGGTCAGGAGAATACACACACAGACAAACCATTGGTCAGGAGAATACACACACAGACAAACCATTGGTCAGGAGAACACACACACAGACAGACCATTGGTCAGGAGAATACACACACAGACACACCATTGGTCAGGAGAACACACACACAGACACACCATTGGTCAGGAGAACACACACACAGACAAACCATTGGTCAGGAGAATACACACACAGACACACCATTGGTCAGGAGAATACACACACAGACAAACCATTGGTCAGGAGAATACACACACAGACAAACCATTGGTCAGGAGAATACACACACAGACACACCATTGGTCAGGAGAACACACACACAGACAAACCATTGGTCAGGAGAACACACACACAGACACACCATTGGTCAGGAGAACACACACACAGACACACCATTGGTCAGGAGAACACACACACAGACAAACCATTGGTCAGGAGAATACACACACAGACAAACCATTGGTCAGGAGAACACACACACAGACAGACCATTGGTCAGGAGAACACACACACAGACAAACCATTGGTCAGGAGAATACACACACAGACAAACCATTGGTCAGGAGAATACACACACAGACAAACCATTGGTCAGGAGAATACACACACAGACACACCATTGGTCAGGAGAATACACACACAGACACACCATTGGTCAGGAGAACACACACACAGACAAACCATTGGTCAGGAGAATACACACACAGACAAACCATTGGTCAGGAGAATACACACACAGACAAACCATTGGTCAGGAGAATACACACACAGACACACCATTGGTCAGGAGAGTACACACACAGACAAACCATTGGTCAGGAGAACACACACACAGACAAACCATTGGTCAGGAGAATACACACACAGACACACCATTGGTCAGGAGAACACACACACAGACAAACCATTGGTCAGGAGAACACACACACAGACAAACCATTGGTCAGGAGAATACACACACAGACACACCATTGGTCAGGAGAATACACACAGACAAACCATTGGTCAGGATAATACACACACAGACACACCATTGGTCAGGAGAATACACACACAGACACACCATTGGTCAGGAGAACACACACACAGACAAACCATTGGTCAGGAGAACACACACACAGACAAACCATTGGTCAGGAGAATACACACAGACAAACCATTGGTCAGGAGAATACACACAGACACACCATTGGTCAGGAGAACACACACACAGACAAACCATTGGTCAGGAGAATACACACACAGACAAACCATTGGTCAGGAGAATACACACACAGACACACCATTGGTCAGGAGAATACACACACAGACACACCATTGGTCAGGAGAATACACACACAGACAAACCATTGGTCAGGAGAATACACACACAGACAAACCATTGGTCAGGAGAATACACACACAGACAAACCATTGGTCAGGAGAACACACACACAGACACACCATTGGTCAGGAGAATACACACACAGACACACCATTGGTCAGGAGAATACACACACAGACACACCATTGGTCAGGAGAATACACACACAGACAAACCATTGGTCAGGAGAATACACACACAGACAAACCATTGGTCAGGAGAACACACACACAGACAAACCATTGGTCAGGAGAATACACACACAGACAAACCATTGGTCAGGAGAACACACACAGACAAACCATTGGTCAGGAGAATACACACACAGACAAACCATTGGTCAGGAGAATACACACACAGACACACCATTGGTCAGGAGAATACACACACAGACAAACCATTGGTCAGGAGAACACACACACAGACACACCATTGGTCAGGAGAGTACACACACAGACAAACCATTGGTCAGGAGAACACACACACAGACACACCATTGGTCAGGAGAATACACACACAGACAAACCATTGGTCAGGAGAATACACACACAGACAAACCATTGGTCAGGAGAATACACACACACAGACAAACCATTGGTCAGGAGAATACACACACAGACAAACCATTGGTCAGGAGAACACACACACAGACAAACCATTGGTCAGGAGAATACACACACAGACAAACCATTGGTCAGGAGAACACACACACAGACAAACCATTGGTCAGGAGAACACACACACAGACAAACCATTGGTCAGGAGAATACACACACAGACAAACCATTGGTCAGGAGAACACACACACAGACACACCATTGGTCAGGAGAATACACACACAGACAAACCATTGGTCAGGAGAACACACACACAGACAAACCATTGGTCAGGAGAATACACACAGACAAACCATTGGTCAGGAGAATACACACACAGACACACCATTGGTCAGGAGAATACACACACAGACAAACCATTGGTCAGGAGAATACACACACAGAAAAACCATTGGTCAGGAGAATACACACAGACACACCATTGGTCAGGAGAACACACACACAGACAAACCATTGGTCAGGAGAACACACACACAGACAAACCATTGGTCAGGAGAATACACACACAGACAAACCATTGGTCAGGAGAATACACACACAGACAAACCATTGGTCAGGAGAATACACACACAGACACACCATTGGTCAGGAGAACACACACACAGACACACCATTGGTCAGGAGAACACACACACAGACAAACCATTGGTCAGGAGAATACACACACAGACAAACCATTGGTCAGGAGAATACACACACAGACACACCATTGGTCAGGAGAATACACACACAGACAAACCATTGGTCAGGAGAATACACACACAGACAAACCATTGGTCAGGAGAATACACACACAGACACACCATTGGTCAGGAGAATACACACACAGACACACCATTGGTCAGGAGAATACACACACAGACAAACCATTGGTCAGGAGAATACACACACAGACAAACCATTGGTCAGGAGAATACACACACAGACAAACCATTGGTCAGGAGAATACACACACAGACAAACCATTGGTCAGGAGAATACACACACAGACAAACCATTGGTCAGGAGAATACACACACAGACACACCATTGGTCAGGAGAATACACACACACACACCATTGGTCAGGAGAGTACACACACAGACAAACCATTGGTCAGGAGAACACACACACAGACACACCATTGGTCAGGAGAATACACACACAGACAAACCATTGGTCAGGAGAATACACACACAGACAAACCATTGGTCAGGAGAATACACACACAGACAAACCATTGGTCAGGAGAATACACACACAGACAAACCATTGGTCAGGAGAATACACACACAGACAAACCATTGGTCAGGAGAACACACACAGACAAACCATTGGTCAGGAGAATACACACACAGACACACCATTGGTCAGGAGAATACACACACAGACACACCATTGGTCAGGAGAATACACACACAGACAAACCATTGGTCAGGAGAATACACACACAGACACACCATTGGTCAGGAGAATACACACACAGACACACCATTGGTCAGGAGAACACACACACAGACAAACCATTGGTCAGGAGAATACACACACAGACACACCATTGGTCAGGAGAATACACACACAGACAAACCATTGGTCAGGAGAACACACACACAGACAAACCATTGGTCAGGAGAATACACACAGACACACCATTGGTCAGGAGAATACACACACAGACAAACCATTGGTCAGGAGAATACACACACAGACACACCATTGGTCAGGAGAATACACACACAGACAAACCATTGGTCAGGAGAATACACACACAGACACACCATTGGTCAGGAGAATACACACACAGACAAACCATTGGTCAGGAGAACACACACACAGACAAACCATTGGTCAGGAGAATACACACAGACACACCATTGGTCAGGAGAATACACACACAGACAAACCATTGGTCAGGAGAACACACACACAGACAAACCATTGGTCAGGAGAATACACACAGACAAACCATTGGTCAGGAGAATACACACAGACACACCATTGGTCAGGAGAACACACACACAGACAAACCATTGGTCAGGAGAACACACACACAGACAAACCATTGGTCAGGAGAATACACACACAGACAAACCATTGGTCAGGAGAATACACACAGACACACCATTGGTCAGGAGAACACACACACAGACAAACCATTGGTCAGGAGAATACACACACAGACAAACCATTGGTCAGGAGAATACACACACAGACACACCATTGGTCAGGAGAATACACACACAGACACACCATTGGTCAGGAGAATACACACACACACAAACCATTGGTCAGGAGAATACACACACAGACACACCATTGGTCAGGAGAATACACACACAGACACACCATTGGTCAGGAGAATACACACACAGACACACCATTGGTCAGGAGAATACACACACAGACAAACCATTGGTCAGGAGAATACACACACAGACACACCATTGGTCAGGAGAATACACACACAGACACACCATTGGTCAGGAGAATACACACACAGACACACCATTGGTCAGGAGAATACACACACAGACAAACCATTGGTCAGGAGAATACACACACAGACAAACCATTGGTCAGGAGAATACACACACAGACACACCATTGGTCAGGAGAATACACACACAGACAAACCATTGGTCAGGAGAATACACACACAGACAAACCATTGGTCAGGAGAATACACACACAGACAAACCATTGGTCAGGAGAATACACACACAGACAAACCATTGGTCAGGAGAATACACACACAGACACACCATTGGTCAGGAGAATACACACACACACACCATTGGTCAGGAGAACACACACACAGACAAACCATTGGTCAGGAGAACACACACCTAGTCCAATAAACAGTGGCCTAATTAATATTAAGTTACTTACATTTTAGATCCAAACAACCTTTTTTGTTCCATTTCACCGACGAAAATAGTTCCAGAGGAAAGCAGCACTCAGCGCGGTGTTTTGTTACTGAATGATTCAGTGTTTTGTTACTGAATGATTCAGTGTTTTGAATGAATCATTTGAATAAACGACTCAATGACTCGCTCATGAAGACGATCACTTGCTGCCCCCTATTGGCGGTTATGTTTAAAGTATGATTGCATGTTTTATTGAGAACATCAATCTTATAACATTATTTATTGCAGCTGTATTTTTCACAGTTTAAATTATTTAATTTGATTGGTAACAGCCTATAGTGTCTTTACTATTATAACTGAATTTATTAATCAAATGTAAGAATTGAACATGAAAGATGATGCATACATTTAATAAGATTTATAAAAATGGCCTTTATATAATTAAATAACGCCCTGGGGTGGATATCACAAATATGCAGATTTAAGTCGGCCTATGTTAAAGCTGACAGATGAGAATATTACTACACAATCAATAGATGTATACCACCAATTTAATTTAATTTGATTAAATTAATGTTTAAGTTGATATTTAGAAGAAATATTGGAACTGTTACTAACTTTTAACTGCTGTAAAAAGCACCTTATTAGTTTAAAGTGTTTGCAAACCATATGTTATTGCAACTTTTGTTCATTTAGCAGCACTTTTGTATTCATTATTGAATTTTGCGCATACTGCGATTAATCGCGATTAAACAATTTAATCGTTGCCCAGCACTAAAAAAAAAAACTTAAAAAAACAAAGTCTCCAATTGACTTATAGGCTTTAGATGACTGATAACATCTACATTTTTCAGTTGGCCGAATTGAAATTCTGTGAATTGATGCAATTTAACTCACAGAAATTCAATTCGGCCTACTGAAAAATTTCGATTTTTTTTGAACATTTTCAATTGGAGACATTTTTTTTTTTTTTTACAATGCCGTTTCAGAGGAAGAGCTTCAGTGACTCTGATGATCCAGAGGAATAGAGTCTGATCCAGACAAACCATCACACATTTACTTCAGTAATACACATCTATTCACTTTAACCTCAAACGCTCGACTTCAGGGTTCTGGTTTTGCATGATGTATGACATCATCACGTCTGAAAGGTCACATGACGCAGCTGGAAATGCCGACCCGGTGTTAACATGAACGTGCGAAGACTAAATCAAACGCCTTTACACAAATAAAGGAAAACATGAGATGGAGTTTTTCGGCACTTCAGCGAATTGATTCATGATTCGGATCGCGTGTCAAACTGCTGAAATCACGTGACATTGGCGATCCGAATCATGAATCGATTCGCTGACTCATAACCGTTTGAATCTTTATTTGAGGATTGAACACAAACGCGGAAGAGAAGCCAATGCTGAATAAAGTCGTAGTTTTTGTTATTTTTGGACCCAAATGTATTCTGGATGCTTCAAGAGACTCTAATTAACCCACTGATGTCTCATATGGACTACTGTGATGATGTTTTTATTCCCTTTCTGGACATGGACAGTATAGTGTGCATACACTTGCATACGCTCTCGGACTAAATATAAAATATCTTAAACTGTGTGTGAAGATGAACGGAGGTCTTACGGGTGTGGAGCGACATTAGGGAGAGGAGGTAATGACATATTTTGGGTGAACTAACCCTTTGAGTTGGTGAATGGCGTCTCTCAGACGGTCCGAGCGGTTTCTGGAAGGAATGGCACAGCAGGATGAGGCTGATAAAGGAAGAGCTCGGCGAGGAAATCTTTCTGTGCCCTTTCCAGGTCATGCATTATTAACACAGAGCATGTTGAACAAATATAAATCTAATGGAGTCATTGACTTCATGTGCCGCTAAATGTCAAGACATCCACACATTCACACGGCTGATGTACAGCCGCACTAAAGGACACTTACCGTTGTGTGTGTGTGTGTGTTTGTGTGTGTGTGTGTGTGTGTGTGTGTGTGTTTGTGTGTGTGTGCGTGTGTAATTAAATGAGAATGTCTCATTATCAGGATGGTTTGTGTGATTTAAACAGCTTGCAGTGCTCAGAGAATGAATAATCTGATGAATAAAATATTGTAATTTATTATTATATTATTATAATAAAGTATTATATTATTATATAATATATATATATATATAAAGTCCCTGACAAAAGTCTTGTCGCTTGTGTACAAATTGACCTAAAATGCCGCTGAAATTATTATTAAGTTATTATATATATATATATATATATATATATATATATATATATATATATATATATATTATAGTATATTATTATACTATTATTAATAATAATAATAATAATAATAATAATTATTATTATTATTATTATTATAAACTAAATATATATTACAAAAATAATAATATTTCAATAATAACTTTATAGTTTGTAGTTTATTTTATACTACAGTAATAATATTTAGAACAATTTTTTTATTATTACACTACTACAATAATTATAACAACTTTAACAATTATTATTATTATTATTATTATTATTATTATTATTATATAAAAGTATTGCATTGTTTTAATACTAAAATAATTATAATGATAGTAGTAATTATTTTATATTTTTTTATTAAATATGATTATAAATTATAAAATGTTTATTATATTATGACAATAACAATATTATTATTATTATTATTATTTCTACTACACAAATGTATAATTTTTTATTATTACACAACAATAACAATAATCATAACATATATATAAAATGTTGTGCATGTAAATGTGGTTCCATAATAATAACAGTATCTCAAATCCTTCATCACTAGAGGATCCTTTCTCCCCGTTTCTGAAGGATGCTCAGCGGTGATCCGTCACATCCTGCGGGATCCCAGCGGGCGATTCCAGTGGCATTCAGACACGCTGCCGTTTATTTTAAGGTCTCAGAGACGACGGAGACATTTAACACACAACACGCTGGGCGGCTTTAGCCTGAAAACATGCGTGACATATTACTGCACGCGAGGTGAATGTTAAACAGGCCTTTACACATCCGTGAGTCACGGCTCGTTAGCAACACTCGTTAAACAGAGACGCTGATGAAGGTTTCAGCTCTAAATTACTCCAAAAAGCGAATCGTTAACGAAACCTACTGTTTATTAAACCTCTTATTAAGTTTAATATCCATGTAGATAATGAATAAGATGCATTGGGATTGACATTTACAGACTCTATTGGAGTTAGGCAACATGTGTCAAATGTTGTCACATGGAATCAATATTGATGCCGTTGAAATTCTGCAGCAGAGCGATGACATCTCAGATCATTATATTAGACTCCATTTAAACAAAACAAACCGGTTGTTCCCTTGTGCTTAAAGAAGATTAATAGTCAAACGCCGTGGCACAACGAGCCCTTAAAAGAGCAGCCTGAAAAATAGAGCATAGCTGGAAGAAAACAAAACTGGAGGTTTTTCACATTTCGTGGAAAGAAAGCATTATTGCATACAGAAACGGTCTTTAAAAACGTCTAGATCTGCTTATTTTTCAACTCTCTTAGAAAACAAACACAACCCAAGGTATTTATTTGAAACAGTGGCCAAATTAACAAGAAATAAAGCTTCAACTTCTGTTTTTCTGCAAACAGCAAAATGTATAACTATAACAAAAATGATAAGTATACAACAACAATCTACTACAGTATCACATCAGACAATCAGATTGTAGGTTCACTGAGGAAAATGTTATTTCATTCACTGCTATAGGAGGAGAAGAATTGGCTAAACTTGTTAAATCATCAAAATCAACAACATGTACTCTTGACCCTATACCGACTAGGCTACTAAAAGAGATGCTTCCAGAGGGCATAGATCCTCTGCTTAATATCATTAGGAATGTCATTAGTCATTAGGAAATGCTTTAGTTGGCTATTATTAAACCACTTATTAAACAAAAACACAACTTGATCCTAAAGAATTAGTCAATTACAGGCCAATCTCGAATCTACCGTTTCTATCAAAAATACTAGAAAAGGCCGTGTCTTCACAATTATGTTCCTATTTAGAAAGAAATGGTATATGAGAGGATTTCCAGTCAGGATTTAGACCGTATCATAGCACTGAGACTGCTCTAATTAGAGTTACAAATGATTTACTCTTATCATCTGATCGTGGTTGTATCTCTCTATTAGTGTTACTCGATCTTAGCGCTGCATTCGATACTATCGATCACAATATTCTTCTGAATAGAATCGAAAATTATGTTGGCATTAGTGGAACTGCTTTACATGTATTTTGGATGCTTCAAGAGATTCTAATTAACCCACTGATGTCGACATTAGGGAGAGGAGTTAATGACAGACATTTCATTTTTGGCTGAACTAACCCTTTAAGGCTCTTAAATGGTTCTTGGCAGGGTGTGTGGTTCCATGAAAAACCTTTAACCTTTCCATTGCACAAAAGGTTAGTTCTTTCAAAAATATATGTGCTCATTAATGTATATTTACTTCTTTTAAGTAATAAAGTATTCTCGTAAGTTTATAATATGCCATTGAAAATACATACGATGAGAGGTTTGAATGCCGGTCACCATGTTGGTCCTCCATCTTGAAAGTACAGTAGCCAAAGAGGGACATACCCGTAAATTCAAGCTTCGCCTTTCACGTTTTAACACTCGATGGCACTCATGGATGAGGTCGAACTGGAAGCCATGTTAATCTTGGACTAAATCAGCCACCGTAGGAGTTAAAACGAAATCAGAAACTAATATTCACTGGATGATCATAAACCTTTACACCGCTAGATGGGGAAATATCACACAGGGGAGCTTTAAGGATCAATTTAAACGGGACTGACTCAGTTTAAAAACTGGTTTCCAGCTGGTTCCTGTTCTGCAGAACATAAAACATAAGACACAATTTACAACACAGAATCAAAAAATGTAGCAAACAAATACAGGCTAAAATTTCATATATTTAAAATTCTGGGTGAACGAACCCTTTAGCTCACTGCAGCGCTTTATGGGATGGCCCTTGATGTGTTCAGAGGAGGGTTTGTGACTGTAACTCCCCAACACTCGCTGAAACGGCTTACTCCGGTTAACAGATTAACAGCTTTCACAGAACAGATGCGAGATCATAAACCAACCATGAGCTTCAGCTTCAACAAACACATGTGATTATGAGCTACTGAACCTGAATCACAAATGCTCCTCTGACGCGTCACACATCCAGCACCATCTGCTACACACACACACACACACACACGCGCACACACACTACAGAAAATGTCAGATGCACACGTCCTGTCGCTCTGCATTTATCGTGTGTGTGTGCCGGCGGTGCCGCTCAGCTCAGGTTTGTCTGGAGGACGATCAGAATAAAACACCAGCAAGACCTTCAGCTCTTCTTCACACACTCCTCCTCTTCCTCATGAACTCATGGATGTGATGAGCCTCTGGAAGCGTCGCACCGGTCCTCACTGATTTTGACTGGATGGAAAGGCCAAAATGCACATATATTATAAGAATGCCCATAAACGTATGCGCTCAATTGAGGCGGTTAGTTTTCTATCTGATAAGTAGACATGATGGAAACACATTTATGGAATAAAACCCTCAGATAAGAGGCTGTGATTGGATAACTGGCCTAACCAGCGGACCAATGGATGTTGGTTTGGTGGCTCTGAAACGCTGGAGTCAAAGGCTGAGATTAGAATGATTGGGTTTAATTCCTCCAGACGAGTTTTGTGTGTGTGTGTGTGTGTGTGTGTGTGTGTGTGTGTGTGTGTGTGTGTGTGTGTGTATTGCCTGACGCTCGGAGACGATATATTATAACCTTTATTTTACCAGGAAAAAGAAGCACATTGAGATTAAAAATCTCTTTTACAAGAGCGTCTTGGCCAAGAGTGACAGCAACAAATCTCACGTGGGTTTAACAGATAACATTCATACATAGGCCTACATAAATAAAATAAAAAAACTCATTTATGATGGAGGGAAAAAGAGCCGATTGAGCAACTTACAGTCATATCTCAGGTTGATCAAAAGTGAAGATTTATAAGGTTGCATTTACGTTCAGCAGATGTTCATACAGTGAGGAAGCAAAGCTTTATAAAAAATACCCTGACAGCGCACAAGACTTCTGCTTTAAGTGTAAGATAAACTCAAATCTCTCCATAAGATACACTCAAATGTACCCTTTGAAAACTTGTCCTGGTCTCATAATTCATCGGTGCCGTTATTCTGAAGCTCATGAATGTGGAATCAAAGCGATCGGTTCAGACCTGCAGTAAGAGCTGGAAACACACACACACACACACACACACACACACACACACACACACACACACACACACACACACACACACACACACACACACACACACACACACACACACAATTAAAGCTGAATTAAAGCTTCATACGTCTGTAATCTTGATGAACTGATGCTCTGATTAGATGCTGATCAAACGAGTTCTAGTGTTTCCTTCAGGCTGTGAGTGACATTAAACCTCCATTAACCCACAGCATCAATAGACCACCCATCACACACACACACACACACACACACACACACACACGTTTGTTTTTGTGACATATGGGGACATTCCATAATGTAATGGCGTAATGGTTTTTATTCTGTACAAACCATATTTTCTATCCTCTTACACGGCCCCTAAACCTACCCATCTCACACACACACACACACACACACACACACACACACACACACACACACACACACACACACACACACACACACACACACACACACACACCGCAACAGTCTGAATCAGGAGCTTGTTGTTAAACAAAAAATCGCTAAATTTCAGAAGAAAAATAAAAAGAGAAAAATTAGAAATGGTAACGGAAAAAACATTTAGGCTAAAGCGTAACAAAAAACACAAATATTTGATTTATAAGAAACTTAAAAGTTAGAAATGTTGCCTTGGCAACTTAAGTTTAGGGTTATGACTATTATTGGCAACGAACTGAAATAAATTGAAGTTTAAGAAGTAAAAATCAAAATTTTATGAATATAGTGAAATAAAAAACTTAAACGAAAATAAGAAAATGTCTGCCTTGGTAAATAACTAACATAAGTTTAAGTTCCAAACTAATTATAAGTATTATTAAAAATATATACACATTATAAAAGGAAATACAAAAATGGAAATTAGAAATATTGCCTTGACAACTAACTGAAATAATTAAGCTTTTAAAAATGAAATAAAACTGAAATGAAATAGAAATACAAACTAACAGTGACAAAAGCACAACACAAATTAATGACATTTAAAATATGAAAACTAAAACTAAAAGCTCATTTAAAATATCAACAAATGCTATAATATTTATTTAATATTTATGAATACTAGTAACATTAATTTAATCGACCTCAGTGAAATCATGTTCATGCTATAATATATGTGGATTTATGATAATAATAGTAATAATAAATATAGCTGCTTGCAGCCATTGTGGGGTCAAGATTGTTTTTGGCTCGTTTGGATATGATTTTTTTATTTCATTGCACAATTCACATGGTTTAACACTGGATTTGATCTTCAAAGCTATAGCCTTTTGCTTTAAACAGCATGACACTCATATAATGGATGGATGGATGGATGGATGGATGGATGGATGGATGGATGGATGGATGGATGGATGGATGGATGGATGGATGGATGGGCAATCCCATGGTCGAGTCTGGGTTTGGCCGTCGCCAGAAGAACCGGACTTGCATGACTGCATTGTGCCAAGTGTAAAGTTTGGTGGAGGGGGGATTATGGGGTGGGGTTGTTTTTCAGGGGTTGGCCCCTTAGTTCCAGTGAAAGGAACTCTTAATGCTTCCCCAAGACATTTTGGACAATTTCATGCTCTCAGCTTTGTGGGATCAGTTTGTGGACGGCCCCTTCCTGTCCCAGCATGACTGCGCTCCAGTGCACAAAGCGTCGCTCCATAAAGACATGGATGAGGAGTTTGGTGTGGAGGAACTGGACTGGCCTGCACAGAGTCCTGAGCTCAACCCGATAGAACAGCTTTGGGATGAATTAGAGCGGAGACTGAGAGCCAGGCCTTCTCGTCCAACATCAGTGCCTGACCTCACAAATGAGCTTCTAGAAGAATGGGCAAAAATCCCCATAAACACACTCCTAAACCTTGAGGAAAGCCTTCCCAGAAGAGCTGGAGCTGTTAGAGAGGGTGGGCCGACTCCAGATTAAACCCCACGGGTTAACAATGGGATGGATTTAAAGCGCTGGTTCTGTGTTTTTTTTCTAGGCTTGGTTGTGTTTATGGCGCGCAGTATAACATGTCTCAATACTTCTTCTTTTTTAACGCTGTATTTTTCTTCTATTCTGTGCTTTGAACGGCTCGTTTGCTTCCTGCTTCTATGAAGCCCCTCCCTCTGAAAAACCCAATGGTCTTAGATTGGTCAGATGGCCAAATGTAGTTTCCTGTATTTTTATTGGCTGAAGCACAGGTTAAGGCCACACCCCTTTCCATTACGGGCAGAAGTCACATCTGCGGAGACTAGCGAGGGTTTATGATGTCACCGACCCAGGAAGAAGCTCATTGTAGTCCAAACGGCCATTTTTGTAGTCAATAAACTGCCGTAACTTTAAAAGACAATATCTCCGTTTGCAGTGAACTTTCAGCGCTGTAACTTTGCAGAGACTGTTAATGCTCAAGCAGCGACATTACACACTAACTAAAGTTACACAAGTCACATCACAGCAAACACCGCTTTAAAGCTCATGTGTATGCGATATAATGTATATTAATTCATACATATTTACTGACAGCCCATGATTTCTGTGATGTCGAAGCTGCAGATGAGTAAAGCCAGCACATGTAATGTTCCCAGCTGTCCGTCTGAAAGTGATGTGTAGCATTAAGTCAGTTTTCTGTGACCTTGTGTTTGACACTAAAGCGAGAGAAGCTGTTGTTCTGAGGGCCGCCGGGCCCCGCAGCATCAGGAGCCTAATTACGGCTCAGCTTCCTTCAGGAGCCCGTGATTAGACCGAGACTGGCTTCGCCTCGACCTTTAGCAAACACAGAGACGTCTGTGTCTGAAAGGCTGTCGCTCGCAGCTCGATCTGTTCAATACGGTTATTTATAGAGCAAACAGATGACCTGTGCGGGGCAAACACAATCAATATAACGCCTGTGATATATGCAAACAATCCATACGCTATAAAAATGAAGAAAAAAGAGAACTACAGTGAAAAACTTAAATAAAAATAAAATAAAAAAAGCTGCATGATGGGAAAATACGACTGGGCTTCAGGAGTCACTGAAAAAAATCAAATTAAATTAGAAAAATGGAAAATTTAAATTGTCAACATAAAAACAAAACACAAACAAACACTTTTTAAAAAAAATATTTGTAATTAAAATTTTCAAAATTAATAAAAATGGAAAAAAAAATTTTTTTTAAATTTTTAAAAAACAAAACACACAAAAAAATATTAAATCATAAAATTAAAATGGAAAAAATTGTTCCAAAAATCAAAAACACACACACACACACACACACACACACACACACACACACACACACACACACACACACACACACACACACACACACACACACACACACACACACACACACACAGCCCCTAAACCTACCCATCACACACACACACACAGCCCCTACCCCTAAACCTACCCATCACAGGAAACATTCTGCATTTTTACTTTCTCAAAAAAACATCATTTAGTATGTTTTTAAGGCCATTTGAATTATGAGGACATTTGATATGTCCTCATAAACCACATTTATAGTGTAATACCAGTGTAATACCCATGTAGTTATACAAATTTGTGTCCTCATAAACCACATAAACAGGCTCACACACACACACACACACACACACACACACACACACACACACACACACACACACACACACACACACACACCCTAGAAATCATAAATAGAGAAAAAACAGAATGCTAAAAATGTTGACGTAAATAAAAACCGTCAAATAAAACATATACTAATTCATACATTAAAATACAATAAATAAAAATACAAAATACAAATTCATAAAAATACATTGAAATAAAACTAATTTTTTTCAAAGTAAAAACATATATATATTAAAATAAATGTTAAAATAAAAACAAATGGGGAAAAAATATTACTAAAAATGAATTAAATCATATACATATATATTTGTAATGATTTCATTCATTTTTAGTAAGCGTTTTATTTTGATGGATTTATTTTTGTATTATTTTTTGTTTTTATCCGTTTATTTTATTTTGATTACATTTACATTTTATTTTGATTATGTATTTGATTACATTTTTTGTTTTTGTTTAAATGTTTCTTAATGTAAGAATTGTTTGATATTTATACTAGAAACAAGACAAAAATACTAAGAAATGCATTTCTTGCAGTGCAGTAATAACCTGGTCAAATGGCCATGTGATCAAAAGTGTGTGTGTGTGTGTGTGTGTGTGTGTGTGTGTGTGTGTGTGTGTGTGTGTGTGTGTGTGTGTGTAGAGATGTGAAATGAGCAGGTGCTTCAACAGAAGAGCTTTATTGCATCAATATCTTTATTTGTCCTTCAAAAGAAATGCACAATCCAGCAAAGCTACGACATACAAACAGCCAAACGAGAGCATCAGAAATCCAGAGACGGGAACATGACAACAGCAAACCTCCACAAGCCGAACTCACTGCAAAAAATGCTCTTCTTACTCAGTATTTTTGTCCTGTTTCTAGTCTAAATATCTAAAAGAACTTACATGGGGTGAGAAAAATAATCTTGTTTTCTGTTTGAATTAAGATTATTTTTCTCACCCCATTGGCAGATTATTTATCTTATTTTAAGCAAAAACTCTCTTCATTTTGAGTTATTTTTCCCCAAAACAAGACAATTACTTTTGCTTGTCTAGTAAATACTTCTTGTTTTAAGAATTTTTAGATGTTTGGACTAGAAACAAGACAAAAATACTGAGTAAGAAGAGCATTTTTAGCAGTGCTCGCACCGCCGGCCCACATCAGGAGGACACGCAGATCTTGCATAGCTCAGATGTAATGGAGGTAAGGCACTTCACGAAGGTTTTATTAGGCATCGCATCTCATCGTCTCGGCAAGCAGGAAAGGGATCTGAGAATGAACGTCCATCGCGCTTTTGGCATCATGCTCTCCAAACGCTGAGGTCGGGTTCTTGTGCATATACGGGAGGAGACGTCGGCCGGAAAACCCCAGAGTTCCTCAAAAAAGACGGAAAAACGTTGTGCAATGGTTTTGGGGTCGAAGAAGGCAACGTGTTGAGCTTTTTTTTTGACCGAAAAGAACTGTAAGCACTGCAAAAAATGCTCTTCTTATTTAGTAATTGTGTCTTGCTTCCAGTCTAAATATCTAACAATTCTTAAACCAAGATGCATTTACTAGATCAGTAAAACGACATAACCAGAGCTGGACAGTCCCTCAGCTCATTTACTCGAGTCCTGTACTGAAGTTCACTGTTTGAGTCTCTGTGCTTTACTGGAGTATTATTTTTTCTGTAATCTTCTGACTTTAACTTCACTCCATCTGAAAGACAAATATCGTCCTCTTTACTCCACTACATTTCTATCAAGGTCCTCGAAGTGGAAAGTCGTTTCTGTCGCAGCTTTGAAAGTCAGTGATGATTTTTTTCTTCTTTAAAAGGTGTTTGGGTTTTTGCAGAAAGCCTTTCAGGAATCACTCTTGTAGAGTCTCGTGAAGTTCAATGATTTCACAGCATTTATTAAACACTGATTTATAGTTTAGAGCAAAATGGAAGAAGACGGATGTCCAAATGCTCATTTAGTGGAGGATTCACATAAACAAAGTTGATTCTGTCTTCAGTGAAGGTGAACAGTGTGAGAATATCAGATGTGTATCAGTGTATTGGATCCGTGCATTCGGCCTTAAAGTGACAGCAGCTTTGTAACTTTTCTACAAGTATTTAAATGAGTTTAAGTTAGTCGTCTGCTAGTGTGTCAGATGGAGCGTCACTGACTGGCTTAAACCATGATGGCATAATGTGCATTTAGACAACTATAATACAATAATGCGGCGACATAAAGAAGGACATTTACTTTTGATACTGAAGTACTTTTGAAAACAAATAGTTCTGTACTTTTACTCCAGTAAAAACCAGTTTTTACAACTTTCACTTGTAACGGAGTAATATTTGACCAGCAGTACTGTTACTCCAGTAGTGAAGTTGTGTCGTTTGTCCACCTCTAGACATAAGATATTTTTTCTTGGATTCTTAAAAATAAAATCAAAATGAGTTTTTGCTTAAAACAGGCAAAATGATCGGCCAATGGGGTGAGAAAAATAAACGTATTTCTGTTTGTGATTCATTTTAGCCACAACTTGTGGTGTTCTGAAAAATACGTTATTTATTTTCCATTGAAATTCCTTCCACAAATTGCGTTCGTGACTTATTGAGCCTGAGTACCTCCAACCAAACCTCTTCACTTATTTCGAGCCGTAGCTCCCTCGTCCACGTGTCTTTCCCATTGAATGAATTATCTCTTGTCATTGAAGCAATGATTTGATAAACATTGGTTATTGGTTTCCTCATATGTTCTCCACCCTGAATTTTTATTAAACTTGTTCTAAAAGGGAGGGCTCTATTAATCTGTTCCAGTTTGAAATCTTGTTTCTCGATTCCGTCCCAAACAGAAATAAGATTATTTTCCCCCCCATTGGCAGATCATTTTGTCTGTTTATAATCTCATCAGTTTACGGTTAATATTCGGATCACGAGAGGCGGTTGTCAGGCGGGAAAATTTAAGCGTTGGTTCTGTGTTTTTTTCTAGTCTTGGTTGTGTTTATGGGGCGCAAGATAACATGTCTTAAAAACTTCTTTTTTAAAAAGCTACACTGTGTAACTTCTTTAGTTTATTCTTAGCTAAAAACACTTAGTTCTTTCAAAAATATATGTGCTCATTAATGTATATTTACTTCTTTCGAGTAATAAAGTATTCTCGTAAGTTTATAATATGCCGTTGGAAACACATACGGGTGAGGGGTTTGAGTGCCGGTCGCCATGTTGCTCCTCCATCTTGGAAGTACAGTAGCCAAAGAGGGACATACCCGTAAATTCAAGCTTCGCCTTTCGCGTTTAACACTCGATGGCACTCAAGGACGAGGTCGAACTGGAAGCCGTGTTAATCTTGGACTAAATCAGCCACCGTAGGAGTTAAAACGAAATCAGAAACTAATATTCAATGGATGGTCATATACCTTTACACCGCTAGATGGGGAAATATCACGCAGTGGAGCTTTAAACTGCGTGTTTTTCTTCTATCCTCCCTTTATTCCACACCGCTGTCTGTGCTTTGAACGGCTCGTCTGCTTCTATGAAGCCCCTCCCTCTGAAAAACGCAATGGTCTTAGATTGGTCAGATGGCCAAATGTAGTTTCCTGTATTTTTATTGGCTGAAGCACAGGTTAAGGCCACACCCCTTCCCATTACGGGCAGAAGTCACATCTGCGGAGACTAGCGAGGGTTTATGATGTCACCGACCCAGGAAGAAGCTCGTTGTAGTCAAAAGCGGCCATTTTTGTAGTCAATAAACTGCCGTAACTTTAAAAAACAATATCTCTGTTTGCAGTGAACTTTCAGCGCTGTAACTTTGCAGAGACTGTTTATGCTCAAGCAGCGACATTACACACTAACTAAAGTTACACAAGTCTAGTCGCATGTAAACACCCCTTTAATCAAAAACTCACTTCATTTTGATTTTATTTTCAACAAAACAAGAAAAAAAATGTCATTTTACGTATCTAGTAAATGCATCTTGATTTAAGAATTATTTTAGATATTTGGACTGGACACAAGACAAAATTACTGAATAAGAAGAGCATTTTTTGCAGTGAGAAACGTTTAAATCCAAAGCAAACGTCCAGACAGACGGAGGTTTTGTTCGAGGTAATGCAGGTGAAAGTTTAGCCCAGCTGGTCTTCATACTGCTTCCGGAAACAATCTCCGGCGGGAAAGAAATCCCAACATCGCTCCTGATACATCTTCCACACGTACGACTCCTGCGGACGGACGGACGGACGGAAACACACACACACACACACACACACACACACACACACACACACACACACACACACACACAATATTTAAGGCAAGGCAAGTTTATTCGAATAGCACATATAATACCCAATGGCAATTCAAAGTGCTTTACATAGAAATTAATTAAAATAGCGATAGCATGAGAAATAAGAATACCATGTGTAAGAATTAAAAATTAAAAAACAGAGATAATTAAAACAGTTGTAAAGATAATAAAAAAATTAAATAAAATGGTCAAATACACAATAGTGGTCTGAACACTGCAAAAAATGCTCTTCTTCCTCAGTATTTTTGTCTTGTTTCTCGTCCAAACATCTAAAAATTCTTAAAACAAGAAGTATTTACTAGACAAGCAAAAGTAGTTGTCTTGTTTTGGGAAAAATAACTCAAAATGAAGAGAGTTTTTGCTTAAAATAAGATAAATAATCTGCCAATGGGGTGAGAAAAATAATCTTAATTCAAACAGAAAACAAGATTATTTTTCTCACCCCATTGGCAGATTATTTATCTTATTTTAAGCAAAAACTCTCTTCATTTTGAGTTATTTTCCCCAAAACAAGACAATAATTTGTACTCATCTAGTAAATGTTTCCTAATGTAAGAATTTTTAGATATTTTGACTAGAAACAAGACAAAAATACTGAGTAAGAAGAGCATTTTTTGCAGTGAAATAAAAATACACCATCCTTCAGTTTACAGACTACATGTCCCATCTTAATTAGATCAGCTCATTTCTTTCTCAAACACATTCATAATCGTCATTTCAGTTACTATTCCCCAATTTTTACCCTCTTGTTAAACCCATTTTCACTCATCTTTCCAGAGAATGGATTGCAAATAGAAACAATCTGAATATGAAATGCTTATGAACGCACCTGACCGGTGTGCTCCGTCTCATCCTTATTGATCAGGTACATCAAGAAAAACCTGCAAGATCAACACGGATTCAACTTAACATATCAAAACTGTTAAAATGATATTGGACCCACCCACTCTTTACGACTAATGATATTGGACCCACCCACTCTTTACGACTAATGATATTGGACCCACCCACTCTTTACGACCAATGATATTGGACCCACCCACTCTTTACGACCAATGATATTGGACCCACCCACTCTTTACGACTAATGATATTGGACCCACCCACTCTTTACGACTAATGATATTGGACCCACCCACTCTTTACGACTAATGATATTGGACCCACCCACTCTTTACGACTAATGATATTGGACCCACCCACTCTTTACGACTAATGATATTGGACCCACCCACTCTTTACGACTAATAATATTGGACCCATCCACTCTTTACGACTAATTTTATTGGACCCACCCACTCTTTACGACTAATGATATTGGACCCACCCACTCTTTACGACTAAAGATATTGGAGCCACCCTCTCTTTACGACTGATGATTTTGGACCCACCCACTCTTTACGACCAATGATATTGGACCCACCCACTCTTTACGACCAATGATATTGGACCCACCCACTCTTTACGACTAATGATATTGGACCCACCCACTCTTTACAACCAATGATATTGGACCCACCCACTCTTTACGACTAATGATATTGGACCCACCCACTCTTTACGACTAATGATATTGGACCCACCCACTCTTTACGACTAATGATATTGGACCGATCCACTCTTTACAACCAATGATATTGGACCCACCCACTCTTTACGACTAATGAGATTGGACCCACCCACTCTTTACGACTAATGATATTGGACCCACCCACTCTTTACGACTAATGATATTGGACCGATCCACTCTTTACAACCAATGATATTGGACCGATCCACTCTTTACGACTAATGATATTGGACCCACCCACTCTTTACGACTAATGATATTGGACCCATCCACTCTTTATGACCAATGATATTGGACCCACACACTCTTTATGACTAATGATATTGGACCCACCCACTCTTTACAACCAATGATATTGGACCGATCCACTCTTTACGACTAATGATATTGGACCCACCCACTCTTTACGACCAATAATAATGGACCCATCCACTCTTTACGACCAATGGTATTGGACCCACCCACTCTTTACAACCAATGATATTGGACCCACCCACTCTTTACGACCAATGATATTGGACCCACCCACTCTTTACGACCAATGATATTGGCCCCACCCACTCTTTACGACAAATGATATTGGACCCACCCACTCTTTACGACTAATGATATTGGACCGATACACTCTTTACGACCAATGATATTGGACCCATCCACTCTTTACGACCAAAGATATTGGACCCACCAACTCTTTACGACTTATGATATTGGACCCACCCACTCTTTACAACCAATGATATTGGACCCACCCACTCTTTACGACCAATGATATTGGACCCACCCACTCTTTACGACCAATGATATTGGCCCCACCCACTCTTTACGACAAATGATATTGGACCCACCCACTCTTTACGACTAATGATATTGGACCGATACACTCTTTACGACTAATGATATTGGACCCACCCACTCTTTACGACCAATGATATTGGCCCCACCCACTCTTTACGACAAATGAAATTGGACCCACCCACTCTTTACGACTAATGATATTGGACCGATCCACTCTTTACAACCAATGATATTGGACCCACCCACTCTTTACGACCAATGATATTGGACCCACCCACTCTTTACGGCCAATGATATTGGACCCACCAACTCTTTACGACTAATGATATTGGACCACCCACTTTTTACGACCAATGATATTGGCCCCACCCACTCTTTACGACCAATGATATTGGACCCACCCACTCTTTACGACTAATGATATTGGACCCACCCACTCTTTACAACCAATGATATTGGACCCACCCACTCTTTACGACTAATGATATTGGACCCACCCACTCTTTACGACTAATGATATTGGACCCACCCACTCTTTACGACTAATGATATTGGACCGATCCACTCTTTACAACCAATGATATTGGACCCACCCACTCTTTACGACTAATGAGATTGGACCCACCCACTCTTTACGACTAATGATATTGGACCCACCCACTCTTTACGACTAATGATATTGGACCGATCCACTCTTTACAACCAATGATATTGGACCGATCCACTCTTTACGACTAATGATATTGGACCCACCCACTCTTTACGACTAATGATATTGGACCCATCCACTCTTTATGACCAATGATATTGGACCCACACACTCTTTATGACTAATGATATTGGACCCACCCACTCTTTACAACCAATGATATTGGACCGATCCACTCTTTACGACTAATGATATTGGACCCACCCACTCTTTACGACCAATAATAATGGACCCATCCACTCTTTACGACCAATGGTATTGGACCCACCCACTCTTTACAACCAATGATATTGGACCCACCCACTCTTTACGACCAATGATATTGGACCCACCCACTCTTTACGACCAATGATATTGGCCCCACCCACTCTTTACGACAAATGATATTGGACCCACCCACTCTTTACGACTAATGATATTGGACCGATACACTCTTTACGACCAATGATATTGGACCCATCCACTCTTTACGACCAAAGATATTGGACCCACCAACTCTTTACGACTTATGATATTGGACCCACCCACTCTTTACAACCAATGATATTGGACCCACCCACTCTTTACGACCAATGATATTGGACCCACCCACTCTTTACGACCAATGATATTGGCCCCACCCACTCTTTACGACAAATGATATTGGACCCACCCACTCTTTACGACTAATGATATTGGACCGATACACTCTTTACGACTAATGATATTGGACCCACCCACTCTTTACGACCAATGATATTGGCCCCACCCACTCTTTACGACAAATGAAATTGGACCCACCCACTCTTTACGACTAATGATATTGGACCGATCCACTCTTTACAACCAATGATATTGGACCCACCCACTCTTTACGACCAATGATATTGGACCCACCCACTCTTTACGGCCAATGATATTGGACCCACCAACTCTTTACGACTAATGATATTGGACCACCCACTTTTTACGACCAATGATATTGGCCCCACCCACTCTTTACGACCAATGAAATTGGACCCACCCACTCTTTACGACCAATGATATTGGACCGATCCACTCTTTACGACTAATGATATTGGACCCACCCACTCTTTACGACTAATGGTATTGGACCCACCCACTCTTTACAACCAATGATATTGGACCCACCCACTCTTTATGACCAATGATATTGGACCCACCCACTCTTTACGACTAATGATATTGGACCCACCCACTCTTTACGACTAATGATATTGGACCCACCCACTCTTTACGACCAATGATATTGGACCGATCCACTCTTTCAGCCAATGATATTGGACCCACCCACTCTTTACGACCAATGATATTGGACCCACCCACTCTTTACGACCAATGATATTGGACCCACCCACTCTTTACGACCAATGATATTGGACCCACCCACTCTTTACGACCAGTGATATTGGACCCACCCACTTTCTACGACTAATGATATTGGACCCACCCACTCTTTACGACCAATGATATTGGACCCACCCACTCTTTACGACCAGTGATATTGGACCCACCCACTTTCTACGACTAATGATATTGGACACACCCACTTTCTACGACTAATGATATTGGACCCACCCACTCTTTACGACCAGTGATATTGGACCCACCCACTTTCTACGACTAATGATATTGGACCCACCCACTCTTTACGACCAATGATATTGGACCCACCCACTCTTTACGACCAGTGATATTGGACCCACCCACTTTCTACGACTAATGATATTGGACCCACCCACTTTCTACGACTAATGATATTGGACCCACCCACTTTCTACGACTAATGATATTGGACCCACCCACTCTTTACGACCAATGATATTGGACCCACCCACTCTTTACGACCAATGATATTGGACCCAACCACTCTTTACGACCAATGATATTGGACCCAACCACTCTTTACGACCAATGATATTGGACCCACCCACTTTCTACGACTAATGATATTGGACCCACCCACTCTTTACGACTAATGATATTGGACCCATCCACTCTTTAC